>NC_056734.1:839200623-839415623 GCF_019279795.1 Protopterus annectens | reverse complement strand
ACAAGCTATGATACATTACAGAAGCATAGCATCAGAGCTTCAGTTACCACCAGCATGGAAATACTGTGTTTGTTACATCGTAATACATTAGTTTCAGAGCTTCACTTGCTATCAGTTATATCATAGTAGAGCATTGTATTAGCGTCAGTCACCATCAACATGGAGGACTACAGGCTTTTTTACATCATAGTACAGCCAAGTCAGAGTCTTTGTTACCATCAGCATGTATCATTAGAGGGTTTGTTAAATCATAATACATTAGTTTCATAGCCAAAGTTACTATCAGCATAGAACACACAGGCTTTGTTACATCATAACACAGTAGGGTTAGAACCTCAGAACCTCATTTACCATCAGCATGGAACACTGCATGCTTTATGTCATCAAGATACAATAGGGTCAGCGTCTGAGTTATCAGCAGCATTGGACACACAAGATTTGTTTCTTCATAATAGATTAACATCATTTTCTTGCTTACTGTCAGCATGGAGCACACTGGCCATGTTACATCATAATACAGTAGTGTCAGAGCCTCAGTTACCATCATTATGAATACAGAGGATTTGTTACATCATGACATAGTATTGTCAAAACCACAGTTGTTGTCTGCCATGAACAATACGTGATATGCTACCTCATAACAGAGTAGTGACAGATCCTCACTTTCAGTCAAGGAAACCATTTGGTGTTACTTCGTAGTACAGTAGTGTCAGAGCCTCAGTTATCATCTGCATTGAATACACAGACTTTGTTACTTTATAGTACAGTAGAGTCAGAGCCTCTGTTACCAACACTATGGAACACACAGGCTTTTTGCTATCATAATAGGGTAGACAGTAACGGTCAGAATGGAGCATATAGACTTTCTTACATCATAATATGGTAGTGTCAGAGCCTCAGTTACCATCTGCTTGGAACTGTATAGGCTTTGTTACATCATGATGCAGTAGCATTAGAACCTCAGTTACCATCAGCATGGAACATACAAGCTTAGTTACATAATAATAATAATAATAATAATACATCAGTGTCACTTCCTCTGCTAACATCATCCTGGAGTATTACACCCTTTGTTACATCGTAGTGTAGTATGGTCAGAGACTCAGTTATCATAAGGATAGGACTGGTACCATCAGAACCTTGTTTACCATTGGCATGGAACCACACAGGCTTTGTTACGTCATAATAATGGTAGTCTCCGAATCTTATTTACCATCTGCATGGTACATGCTGGTTTTGTTGCATTGTAATCTAGTGGCATCAGAGCCTGAGATGCCATCAACAATATGCCATCAACAAAGAAGACACGGTATTGCCCTAAACCTCAGTTGCCATCAGCAATGATTACTGCAAGCAGTGTTCCTTATAATGCATTAGTGTGACATCTTCAGTTACTACAGGCAATGTTACCTCATAATACAGTACTGTAACATCCTCATTTACTATTTTCATGGAAACTATAGGCTTTGTTATGTTATAATACAGTAGTGTTGGAGCCTCAGTTAACACACAAATGAGGTTATCACACACACACACACACACACACACACACACACACACACACACACACACACACACACACACACACACACACGCACGCACACATTGTCTTGCACAGAGGCAATTAAAAGAACATTTCCCAAGTCTCAAACACCTTCATGTTTGCCTAAATGCAAAATATCCAACAGAATGAACATAAAATAATTGATTTTAATAACTGGCTTAGTTTCTGGTGTCACTCCAGAGGGATCCAGTATCTGTCAGCATGGGAGGACATGGTCAACAGATCATGTTCCTTTGCCAAGGTTGGGTTGCACCTTTCCCCGCTAGGCTTTCGGTTATTGGTTAAAATTTTATCCACACCCTTAGAGCCTTTGTTTTTAGGTAGTGCCAAAAAGAAAAACCTATTAACATAGTGAAAAGTCTCAAAGCAAACATATGATGTTACTGGTCAGTGCTTGGAGCCTAAACAAAAACCTCCACACCCTTCAAGACCTCCTTACTCTGGAGAATGTAGATATCTGTGCAGTGACCAAGACTTGGTTTAAAGCTGTAGAAAGTACTCCACAGTGCAAGGCTACAGTGCCTTCACACATTTACACCAACAACATAGACTGGGGCCAAAGTTCAAGGTATCTCAGACTACATTAATAACAAACATACCTCCAGGTTGGTTAAAAAGGATGATACCATGATACTCATTCACATGCAAGTCCATCACCATATCATGGCTAGCTGCAGGTTAGGATCTATTGTCCCTAGAATCTCATATCTCTTACCTAAACCTACTTAAGGTACTCATCTTCCAACCAAACACCCTATTTATGGGTGATTTTAACTACCTGTTTATTGACTGGGAAACTTATACTGTTTCAAACTCACAGGCACAGCACTTCCTAGACTTTATTAACACAAACGCATCGGAAGAGATAGTGCATGCTCCAACCAGATAATCAAACATACTGGATCTGGTACACACCAACATGGGAGAACATTGTACACCGCCCAATGTCACTTCCTCACCAGTGAGGTTGGATCACAAAGCTGATGCCTTTGAAGTAAAAAATCAATCCAGGAAACCCAGGTAGGCCAGTAACAGTTAAGAATGGTTGCAAGGTAAACTGCATAATTTTGGCTTCCCTTAACTCCAAGACCACAGCTACCTATACAGAATTATTCACAGAGTCCCTATACTATCGTGTGAATGACTGCGCAGACGCTGACATACCTACAAGAATTAAACCTAAAACAAAAACCACATGGCATAGTAAAAGAAAAAAACAAACAAACAAAAAAAAAATGGCCAAAATCAGGAAGAGCAGTTTCCTTAAAGATGAGTGCCCTCTTGTACAACTAAGTAAGAAATTAAGATGTTTAATTAAGTCAAAAAAGGCCAGCTGTGAAGTCAGGATAGCCTCTGAGGCTGTGGACAATTAAAAGGCCATCTTCAGCTATGTCTGGAACCTTAAAAGTAACACACAGCAGTGTGCTGAATTGGTGGTGAGTGCTACCACCTTCACCAATCTGGGTGACATAAATATACTGGCTGATAAATTAAGTTCAAACTTCACCTCCCATTCCCTGCCCAGCTCCACTGTGTGAAGTCTCCTCCAACATACTTCCCCCAACTATTAGCAGGGGCCTAAAGCCAAGAACACCACCTCTATGGGTACTGACAACATCTGTGGTTCCGTCCTGAACAGTCTAAAACATGATCTGTTAGGAACACTTGAAGCATTCCTCAACTACAACCTCAAAACAGGCTAGATTCCTAGTGAATGGAAGACACAACAGTCATACACCTCCAAAAGTGTGGACCATCAACCAACCCAGGGAACTACAGTCCATCAGTCCAGTGAGCCTAATATACAAAACCATGGAATGAATTTATTTATTTTATTTATTTATTTATTTTACATTTGTTGACCGGGATAGTCCGACTGGATACATGTCCATTTTCAGCGGAGTCCCGGGGAGAAAAGCTCCAACAAGGTTAATCAAGGTACATAAAGACATATCACATTGTATTCAAAGTGAGCAGGTAATAACAATATTAGGTACAAATGGTAACATTGCATTACATTCAGGTTTATTCACACTTAGTTGAGTAACACAGAAAATGCCTACTTATAGGAAAAACTCATGTGAATGTTAGTCAGGGTTTGTACATGGACAAAGCCAGTGTGATTTAAGGTGGATTTTTAGTTCTTTTTTGAATAGCGCTAGTGATTGTAAGGAGGTAAGCTTCTGGGGAAGAGAATTCCATACTTTGCCAATAATATTAGAGTAGAGTGAATCGCCACCTAGGTTATGGGACTTGCAAGTTTGTATTAAGAGTTTGTTAGATGAGCGAAGAGAGCTTAGGTTGGAGTAAGGGATTAGGATGTTATTAAGTGCAGGGGTGTTATCTGGATGTTTCAGGATTTTAAAGGCTTCAATGAGTTGTCGTGGAAATGGTAAACAAAGACATTGGCAAGCTACAGATACTAACTCACAGACAGGACCCACAAAGTCAGAATTGATGAGACACCTCCACCAAGAGACAGTTACCAATGTGAGTTCTCCAGGGCCCATGCTGAATCTGCTTCTATTTGGCATCTATTTTTGGAAGTCAAGGCTAATGTTTAAGGCCTCTGGCTCAGTTCATTGATGAACGTACATTGGGAGCAATTATAGATTCCCCCAAGATACCAACATTTTTAAAGAGTGTTTACCACAGAAAAATGACTGGTGCAAAAGCCATGGCGTAAACCTCAGTGCCAAAAATGTGTTATAACCCAAGTTAATTATACAATTATATAGACAGCAATCTGGCTTTTGACTAACATGCAGCTAAGATAATAAGAAAATCATTCAGTGTCATCCATCTTATAGGAAATGGTATTGCATCTAAATCCAAGGAAGTTATAGTACCACTTTACATGGCTCTTATCAGACCTGTCATTGAGTACAATTTCCCCTTTGGCGTGTACCTAACCAAACTCATACCAAGTGCTCAGAAAGGTTCCTCACCAGGAGAATTCAGGTCATGAATACCTTGTCCTACACTGACTACCTAAAGGCTGTGTCTCTGTATTCAGTAACCTAAATGCTGCTGAGAGGACTTGCTCAGACACAGCCTTGATGGATCTGTTGCACATGCACAAAAAAAAAAAAAAGAAAACAGCACCAGTAACACTAGATCTGTGGATATGAACTTCACTTCTGACATAAAAAGAACATGCTGGAGACCGAGAGACAGGTATGTGTCCCAAAGGCCCCATGTCCTATGAAATAGGCTCCACATCCATGTAAAACAGAGTTCATCCCTGACCCTATTTAAATGAAATCTTGACAGTTGGATGGGTCTGACCCCCATGTCCTTTACGGACAGAGGTCGTCAGTAGAAACTGTTACTAGGCTAACAACCGGGGGCGGCAGGGCTTTCTAAACCTAGCCAAGTTTTCCTGAGAGAATAATGATGGCCTGTATCCAAATAGAACACTGAGGGCCAGGGACTTATAAGCTACCTCTGTCCATAAGGGACATGGGTCCCAGGCCCGGATTAAATATACTGTTCCCCATCCACTGGTCTAGGTTGCGCTTAAACTTGGTAATAGACAAACTCAGCTTCACATGGGTGGGAAACCTGTTCCATTGGAGAGGCAGTCTTTGGGACACATGTCTGTCTCTCCAGCATGTTCTGTTTAAGACACAGACAAAGCTCAGGTCTCTAGACCTTGTATTTCTGGTATTCTTTGAATTACGAATATGTAAGAGATTCGTAAGTGTGATGTTTGCGGATGCCTTGTAAGCCAGGCATAGATCACCCCTCAGCAATCTATATGAGACTGAGTAGAAAGAAAGGGCTTTAAGGAGTTATACATAAGGCAGGTTTGTTACACCTTTTTTGTAAAGAATCTCTGAGGTTGCTCTAGTTGCTGCACATGCCTGGTCAGGTGCATGCTAAAGGGAGCATTGTACTCTACGATTGGTCTGATAAGGGCAGAGTACAGTGTGACAGTGATCTCTTTGGACCTAGATGCCATGCGCTTACTTATAAGTTGCACAACATAAAATGATTTCATCACCACTGTGGGCACTTGGTGGTCGAAGGTAAGGCTACTGTCTACGTGCATACCCAGATCCTTGACCACTGGGTTGACTCTTAGGGGTGTATTATCAATATGGTAATTAACCGCAATGGTTGACTTCCCAAAGGATACAGTTATGCATTTCTTAGCACTGAGTTAAAGACCATGGCTCTGGCACCATTTGTTAGTCAGGGATAGACTTTCTTGAAGAATGCTAGTGTCTGCAGGGGAGTCTATGATAACCCTAGCTTGCAATCATCTGCAAACTTAGTCAGCCATAAACTTTCAGCATTTTTCTTCCATTTCAGAGAAATAGATGCCAAATAGGAGCGGGACCAGTACAGAGCCCTGGTGGACTCCACTAGTGATTTACCTCTTAGTGGAGGTGGCCTCACCTATTTTGACCACCTGGGTTCTATCAGTGAGCCAGATAGCCATCCAGTTGGTGATAAAAAGGTTTATGCCTAAATTAGTGAGCTTTTCTATAATGTCGGAGTGGGGTATTATATTAAAAGCCTTGGCTAGGTTGAGGTAAGCTATGTGCACAATCTTACCTTCATCCAATGCTTTGGTTACCCTCTCAAAAAAAGTCCACCAGATTTAATAGACATGACCTTCCTTTAACAAAGCCAAACTGTGATGGGTCCAGCATTTGCAGGTTACCTATGTCCTCATTTATCATGTCCATGATAATTCTTTCCATGGCCTTATGTATGAGGCCTGTAATTACTTGGATCAATGGCTAGACCTCCTTTGTGCAGGAGAATGACTGTAGCCATCTTCCTTTCCTTGGGCACAAAACCTGACTTAAGGCTTCAGTTGAAAAGTGATTCAAATGGATCAGAGAGGTCATGTTTCATGCTGTTTATTAAACATCCTGGGATGTTATCGGGGCCCACCGATGCAGTGTTTTTGACCTTGGAAAGTGCATTGATGACCTGCTGTAAAAGTTGTGGGGGGGGTTGTGTTATGTGATATTTCCTTTGAACTATCAGGGGGAGTGGTGGGGAGAAATTTGAGGTGAACCTGTCAGCCAAAAGGTTGGCAATGGTCTCAGGTTCAGTGTGGGTGATGCATTTACAGTAAGTTTTGCACATTGTTTTGTATTTCCTCTGAGGGTATGGACATTGCTGTAGAAAGCTTTGTGGTTGTCCTTTGCTTGAGAATCTATTTTTTCTTTAAATTTAGCCTTTAAGGGTACCTCTTAGTTACCTGTTTAGGTTGGTCAGGGGGCTTTTAGTATGTATATATGGCTTTGTTCCTCCTACGCTTGGCCAATATTTTTTTCTTTTGTTGTATAACCGATTGATACTGTGATTCCATCAGGGTGACTTGTTTTTTGAGTTTGTCTTATTCTTGGTACGACTGGGCACAGCTTGCTCTATTCAGCTGTACAGACATTTTGTAAATAGCTGAGTATATGCTATGGATTTTACTAGGTTTGGAGGTGCTTGGAATTTAGTCAAACTGTTTCTTAGTAGAGAGAAGTTAACCTTAGAATACTTCCTAAAGGTTTTTGGTTTCGCTGGATGCTAGGATTTAATTTTTATTTCAAGTAATACTTCCTTATGGTCAGAACTAACAAGCGAGTTGTTAAAATCAATAATTTTCTGTTGCTAATGTGGCATTATCCTTGGAGAAGATAGTATGCTGCTCAGTGCTAGACTCATAACCTTCCTGAGACACATAATCAGTGAAAGCGAGCATGTCTCACTTCATATAGTTAAGGGAGGTACATTTCAGGTCATTAACACCCACAGGGGCTATGACAGAGTCATACTGGTACCTGTGGTTCAGTGACAAGAGTGCCTGTGTGACTTGACAGATTCTAGCCTCAGAAAGGCAGCTAACTGTGACTCTCTGTCCTTACTCAGTCTGGTGAGGGAGACATCATTTGTGCCTCACTATAGAATCACCAATGACCAGGAAATGTTGCCTTAAGGGCTTGCAATGGAGGCATGGGATACAATGTTACTATGTGTAGCTGTGAGTGGTGTTTTAACAGTGTTTACACGATGGCTGAGGACCCTTTTTGATTGTGCTGTGCAGATCATAGTGTTTTAGGAAGGTTACCTGTAAGTGCCTCAGCATAAGTAGTTTTATGTGTAGGGTCTTTATCCTGTACAGTAGGCATGCTACAAATGTCACTGGCAAACTCTATATGATTAGTTTTGGTTGTATGAGAGAGTTTTGCCTCCAACGTTAGAGTATTTACACCTCTCGCATACTGTATCTGTTTTATTAAGAATAAATGGGTTGTCAGTGTGCATGTGGCAATTGCTACAGTGCCTCAGAATACCCATCTCAACCCGACTGGCCACAAAGAGAGTCAGGAAGTGCATATCCATGGCTGCTGATCTGTTAGGGAGGAGTGAGGAAAACTTAAATATTGAACAAGTCAATAAGACAAGGAATTTGATGAGCAGCACTCAGCTATGAGCAAACTATATGCTCTAATAGTTAAAAAAAATGTCTAGACAGTAGTGCCACAAGAATGTAGACCACAACTTTCTCTAATGTAAAATAATGGGTTTGGAGCCCAAGTGCTTAAACCAGAACAAAGACACTTAGAATAACAGGCACAATAAGCCTTCACTAGCAGTTCCCAGCTCAGAAGGGTTGAGGCTACCCTCTCCTCCCACAAGAGTGTAGACCACAAACCTTAATGTAAAATAACTGAGTTAGAGCCCAAGCGCTTAAACCAGAACTAACGCAGTTTTAGAATATCACATACAGTAAGCCTTCAACCAGCAATTCTCAGATCAGAAGGGTGTATGCTGTCCTCTCCTGCCACAAGAGTATAGACCACAAACCTTCCTGATGTAAAATAACTGGTTTGGAGCCCAAGAGCTTAAATGAGACACTTAGAATAACAAACACAATAGGCTTTCACCAGCATTTCCCAGCTCAGAAGGGCAGAGACTAGCATCTTGGCCCACAAGGATGTAGACCACAGACCTTCTTAATGTAAAATAACTGGCCTGGAGTCCAATCACTTTAAACAGAACTAAGTCCCTTATAGAATAGCACACACAATAAGCCTTCAACCGGCAATTCCAAACTTAGAAGGATGTAAGCTATCTCTCCTGCCACAAGAGTGTAGACACTAAACCTCCCTTATGTAAAATAACTAGTTTGAAGTCCAAGTGCTTAAATCAAAACTAAGAGGCTTAGAATAACAGTTACAATTTAATCAGTCTACTAACAAGCAGTAATAAATGCAATGATTAAATGCAACTGAACACTTTAAAATTGTGCAGCAAAAAGCTAAATAAAGTAGGAAGACGCACATATACAGTAAAAGCAGCTGAATAATGTGCATTTTTTCCTAGTATTTTGTAGTAAGAAAAGTATTATCCTAACTTACAGTCCCCCTACAAAACCCTTAGTTACCTCCCTACTAACATGCCCCCCATGTAAGTGCCCATGATACATGGGATCCAAATGAGTTTGAGGTGCTCATCTAGGCTTGTAAGGGCCCTAGTGGTTGTTAGCTTACTAACAACCTGTGAACCAATAAATATGTGAAAAAACAGAGGCTTTGCTATGTCACAATACAGTAGGATTACAGCCTCATTTACAATCAACATGGAATAAAATCATAATACTGTACTGTCAGAGCTTCTGATACATTTAGCAGGGAACCCACAGGCTTTGTTGCATAATTATGCAGGAGAGTCAGAGCCTCAGTAACCATCATTGTAGAACAAACACGATCATAGCTTTATTTACAATCAACATGCATTTAATCATTCAGTAGCATTTATTACTGCTTGACATAATAGTGTAGTGTCAAATTTGCAGTTGCCATCAGCATGGAACACCACAGTTTTTGATATATCATAATTCACTACTGTCAGTACCACATTTACCATCCGCATGGAACACACGGGCTTTGTTACATCATAATGTGGCAGAGTCAGAGCCTGAGTTACTGTCAGAAAAGAAGACACAGGATTTGTTGCATCATAACACAATGTTGTGAAAGCTTCAGTTGCCATTAGCAATCAATACTACAGGATATGTTATCTCAGTACAGTATTGACAGATCCTCAGTAACAATCGTAATGGAAACTACAGACTTTACTTTATAGTACAGTACTGTCAGAGCCTCAGTTACCATGTGCATGGAACACGCAGGCTTTGTTAAACCATACCATAGCATAGCCTCACTTGTCATCAACATGGAAGACACAGACTTTGTTACATCATAACACAATAGTCAGACCTTCAGATACAATTAGCATGGAACCCACAAGCTTTGTTACTTAATTATGCAGGAGTATCAGGGCCTCAGTTACCATCAGCATGTAACATCACAGGCTTTGTTAAATCATAATACATTAGCTTGAGAGTCAAAGTTACCATCAGCACGGAATACACAGACTTTGTTAAATTATAATACAGTAGAATCAGAGCTTCATTTATAATCAAATGGAATATGACAGGCTTTGTGACATCATGATTCAGTACTGTTAGAGCCACAGTTACCATCAGCATGGAGCACTACAGTCTTTGTTGCATCATAATGCAGTAGTCACAGAGCCTCAGTTATATCAATGTGGTGCATTACAGGCTTTGTTACATCATAAAAGAGTTCTGCTGAAGCCTCTGTTACCGTCAGCAAGAAACACACAGGCTTTGTTTCGTAATAACACAGTAGGGTCAGCACCAGAGTTTTCATCAGTATGGAACACCCAGTGTTTGCTTCATCATAATACAGTAGTATCAGTGCCTAGGTTACTAAGAGCTTGGAGCCAGAAGGCTGTGTGACATCATAATACAGTAGATGTCCTTCAAGGATGCATCTGCAGTCATAACATATGGGTTGTCCTGCCTCAGGCAGCGCTTCGGTCGGCCGGATTCCAAAGTCTGGGTCTGGCCTCGGCTGATGTCGCACTTCACCCGACGTCTTAGCTGCTGGGGTATAAAGGCATCAGCCGACGCCATTTTCCTCAGTCTTTCTTGTGGTGCAAGCAGAAGCTGTTCGCAAGTGCCGGTCGGTCAGATCCAGAGATTTCAGCTACAAGACTTCTAAAAGCTAAGTACCCGTTGGGGACTCTTTCTTGCCTCAGCCGATGTCAGACAAAGTAAATAATTGTTTAACTTGTGGGAAACAAATACCTCATAAGGATTTCCACTCTTACTACCTTCCTTGCTTAGGCCCAGACCACGATGTATCAGCTTGTTTAGCCTGTGCTTCCTTCAACCGACGGACACTTAGACGTCGGTCGGAGTTTGCTGAAGAGTTTTTTGGCTCCGCTTTTGCATATAAAATGCCATCGGAGACTCCGACTACTCATTTAGCTAAAAAACGCAAGGAAAAGGACCGACACTCACTCGCCAGCGGTTTCGCTGAAACCACGGTTAAGTGTCTCGGTTTCGGCTGAAACCGAGACTTCTCCCTTCGGCCGAAAGCATACCTCCGACAACCGAGGCCACACAGGCCCTGGCTGAGTCGGCTACAGAATTTCCTACTGAAGAAGCAGGCACACAAGATTTGTCCGACACCATTCCATTGGACATCTCTACTCCTGCACATGGGGCAGCTAGACCCCCTGCTTCTATGTCTATCAAGGCCTTCTCCAGGGCTAAAGCAGCTAAACTTTCCAAGGCCTTACCTACTAAAGCTCCCTCTCACAGACCTACCTCAAGTTCTCAGATTCTCAGCCTTGCTGAGGACCTTATTTCACTGATCAGGGGATCCCAACCTCACCCAGACAGGGCCTCACAACCCCCTCCTGAAAAGAGGCCTAGGTCTGAACCCCCTGAACCTCTCTCCTCTGACTATTCCTCGGATGGTTCAGATTTATCTGACCATCAGGAAGGACCATACTCACCTTATGAGGATTCTGATGCAGAAGACTCCATTCCTTCTGCCTCCACTCCAGAAGAATTTTCATTTGGGGAAACTCTACACTCAATGAGGAACACTTCCAATGGCAGGGTCAGGATTTTTCTGATTCTAGGAAAAGGCTAAGGACTTTTTTACACTTACCACAGCATAGGCCTTTAGCCATACCTCCTGTACTATCAGTTGTTGATGATGCATACAATGATGCCAGTACTGCCCCTGATTCTCTTCCCCCGGCCCCTGCCAAACCTGACAGATACTACAGGGTCCCGGATTCTCACTTCCACTTGTATAAGGCCCATGCTGCAGACCCAGAAACCATTTCTCAGGGCCCTAAAGGTGATGCAGCTGCCTCTGCCAAGAACCTTCTACCCTCTGAAAGAGAATCAAGAGCATTAGAGAGATGGGGTAAAAAGGTTTATACATCTGCTACTCTTTCTGCCAGGGCTTTAAACTGTCAATTTCACATGATACAGTACCAGGAATGTTTGTTAGATCAGCTGAATAAAAAGCTGTCCTCTCCTGAACCTTTAGACCGTAAGGCCCTTCAGGATTTGGTACACAGCTCTCAGCAGGTCAGTAATCATTTCTTAAAATGTGGCTATGATGCACTGGAGGCTTCATTTAGATCAGCTATGACTGGAGCAGTGATTCGAAGGCATGCCTGGCTAAAAGAACAATCCTTGCCAGACCATGTTAAGTCTAAACTCCTAGATGCCCCTATGGAGAAACAAAGTTTATTTGGCTCCCCTGCACAGGAGGTTCTAAAGAAAGTGGAAGAAAAAGCAAAATCTGTCCAAACAGTCAAGGATTTTCTGCAGGTCCAACCTCCGAGGTTCAGCAGAAATTGGCCTTCAAAGAATTGGTCCTTTCCAGACACCTCCAGAGCATAGAGAGGCAGAAATAGACGCCCAAGAGGCAGAGGTCAATCAAGGGGTGCCTACAGGGGTCGTCAATGGCAACCTGCCAACCAGAGAAGTACCGCCACAGATGCGACTGCAACCACTTCCACAGGACAAACACAATGACTTGGCTCTGATTCCGCCTACCAGGGAACAACAGGAAGCACCCTTGGGCGGAAAGCTAGCTTTATTTTCAAAAAACTGGCATTACATTACAAGAGACAAATGGACTTTGCAAACAATAGACAAAGGCTACAGGTTTCACTTCCACACTCTACCAAAAAAGAGAGGAATGCCAAACCTTCCACCAAGCCAGAAATCAGAGGCTCTAAAACAAATCATCAGCCTACTAAGGATGAGAGCAATAGAAAAGGTACCATTTATGGAACAAGGCCAAGGATTTTACTCCAGACTATTCCTTGTACCAAGAAAAGAAAATCAATGGAGGCCTATTCTCGACTTGTCCGCACTGAACACATATCTCATTTTTCCAAAATTCAAGATGCTGACCCTACAGCAACTTCTTCCCATGTTGGGCAAGGAGTCTTGGCTGGTGACTCTAGATCTCAAGGAGGCATACCTGCACGTCCCTATATGACCAGATTGCAGAAGACACCTCAGATTTCTTGCAGGATCAGAGCATTATCAATTCTCAGCATTGCCCTTTGGCTTATCTAGTATTCACGAAATGCCTGGCATCAGTAATTGCACATTGCAGGCTTCAGGGAATTCAAATCTACCCATACCTGGACGACTGCCTAATACAAGCGGACAACAAGACAAAAATAATAAAGGATTTGGCCTATGTCATACAACTGCTGCAAGCCTTGGGATACACAGTCAACATACAAAAGTCAAGACTAGTGCCATCCCAAAGGATAACTTTTTTGGGTGCAGAACTGGACACAATAACTCAGACGGCTTTTCTCACAGAAGAAAAACAAAAGCAACTACCAGTCTACTTCATGGCATTAACAAGACAAACTCAGCTTACTGCAAGGAAAGTCCTGCAGGCCCTGGGTTACATGGCATCCTGCATAATCTTGATCCCGCATGCCAGGCTGCATATGAGAAAATTACAATGGTACCTAAGGAATGTATGGTCTCAACACAGACACAGTCTAGAAGCCCTGATACCAATCATTCCATGCCTGAAAAAAGAATTCCTGTGGTGGGCTCAGGCCTGCCAGATCAACAGAGGATTGCCTTTTCACACACCACATCCAAGGCAGACCATCACCACGGACGCCTCAGACCTAGGCTGGGGGGCACACATGGAAGACAAGTGTATCCAAGGCCTATGGTCCCAAGACCAGCTGAATCTACACATAAATCTAAAGGAGATGCTGGCAGTGAAGCATGCAATCGAGGCATTCAAAACATTCCTCCAGCAAGGACACCTGCTGATAAGGACGGACAATACCACAGTAATGTGGTACATCAACAAACAGGGAGGCACACATTCATACCCTCTATGCCGGATGGCAATGGACCTGTGGAACCTAGGCCTGAATCTCAACATTCAACTGCAGGCCAGATTTGTACCAGGAAAAGAGAATTCACTAGCAGACAGCTTAAGCAGAACTACCACGGATGCTCACGAATGGATGCTGCATCCAGACATCTTCAAAACCATAACAAAGAAATGGGGAATGCCAGAGATAGACCTGTTCGCACTCAACCACCTACTGAAGAAATTCTGCTCAAGAGTATACCACCCACAAGCCTGGAGGGTGGACTCCCTCTCTTTCAGCTGGAAGGCCCTGACAGTATATGCCTTTCCACCTCTCCCATTGATGTACAAAGTTCTACTGAAGATCAGAGAGGAACAGCCAAAGGTAATTCTGATAGCTCCAGACTGGCCAAGGCAGCATTGGTACCCGCTACTGAGAAGCATGTCTTACCACTATGTCCTTTACTTCTAATGCAGAACAACTACAAGACCCTGCATCCAAACTTAAAAACCCTGCAGCTAACTGCCTGGAAAATTGCATAAAACAAAACCAACCTGTTTTATCTCAGAGGGTTAAGGACATTATCCTGGGCTCGCAGACCCTCCACAAGGAAAACCTATTCAGCCAAATGGAAGAGATTCCTCATTTGGAGTGCAGCAAAGGGAACAAATGTCACACTGGCAAACCTAGCACACATCCTAGAATACTTAGCAGAACTGTTCCACAATGGCCTGTCCTAGTCTTCCATTAAGATTCATGCATCAGCAATTTCAGCAGAGTACAACATGGATCCTCCTGTCTTCTCTCATCCTCTCCTCAGACAATTTTTGAGAGGGATCAAAAATGTAAAACCTCCAAGGAAACCACCTCTTCCTGCATGGGATCTCAATTTTGTGCTAGAAAAATTAACACTTCCCCCTTTTGAACCAGCAGCAACAGCAGAATTACAGTTCTTATCTTGGAAAACTGCATTCCTGATAGCAATCACTTCTGCAAGAAGGGTATCCGAGTTACAGGCATTAATGGCAGTGCAGCCTTTCCTTATCTTTCACCAGGATAGAGTGTCTCTGAGAACCAATCCTACTTTTATGCCAAAGGTGGTATCCAGGGTATCCTTGAACCAAGCTATTCATTTACCTACATTCTTCCCTAACCCACAGAACAGGGGGGAAAAACTACTACACACCTTGGATGTACACAGACAACTGCGCTACTATCTGGACAGAACTAAGGCCAGCAGAAAACCAGCTTCTGGTAGCATATGCAACAGGAGTGCAAGGAAAAGCAATTTCAAAACAGACAATCTCAAAATGGATAGGAAATTGCATTCGATTCTGCTACTCATTTCATGGAAAGCGACACGACAACTGAAAATATCAGGCCTCACTCCACAAGAGCTACAGCCACCACTACAGCTTTTTGGCTACCAAAGACATTTTAGAAGCTGCTACTTGCAAACATTGCCAAGCATTACAATCTTCCTTTATACTCCAGATCCCGAGCAGGTTTTTGCAACTGCAGTTTTACAAGGGATCTTAACTGCACCATCATTATCTTAGTGCCTCCTCCCAGTTTGGCTATGGTATTCTACCCATATGTTATGACTGCAGATGCATCCTTGAAGGACATAGTACAGTTTTGTACCTACCATAAATGTAGATGTCGGGTATGCATCTGCAGTCACCTCCTTCCTCTGTGGTATTCCTAGGGTACTTACCCCTCTTAGCTAGCTGGGGGAATCTTATTATGGTGTATTTGTTTGTATGTATATATGTATATATACTTTTTGGTTTCTACTGTTTGGAATTTTCTACCTTTATACAAATTTAGCCTTCCTAGAGGGCACCTGGCATCTGGGGCAAGAAACACTGAGTGATGCCTTTATACCCCCAGACTTTGGAATTGCCTGAGGCAGGACAACCCATATGTTATGACTGCAGATGCATACCTATCGGACATCTACATTTATGGTAGGTACAAAACTGTACTTTTTAGAGCCTCCTTTATCATCATTATGGAACACACATTCTTTGTTATATTATAACACAGTATCATTTAAGCCTCAATTCCCATCAACAATGAACGCTACAGGATACATGACTTCATAATACAGTAATGACAGATCCTCCTTTACAGTCGTAATGGAAACCTCAAGATTTGTTAAATAATAGTTCAGAACCTTAGTTACCATGCACAGAACACACTGGCTTTACTAGTTCACAGTACAGTATTGTCAGGGCCTGAGTTCCCATCAGCATGAAACACACAGGCTTTATTACATGATAATGCAGTAGTGTTAGAGCCACAGTGATCATCAGCATTGAACAAACAGGCTTTGTTACTTAATAATAATAATAATAATAATAATAATAATAAATAAAAATAAAAATAACACATTAAAGGCACTGACACCAATGTATAATAATAATACATTAGTGTCAGTGTCTCTGTTAACATCAACCTGTGCACTACAGGCTTGCTAAATGAGAATACAGTAGGGTCAGAGATTCAGTTATCATCAGCATAGAACACATGCATTGTTACATCATAATATGGCAGCATCAGAGCCTCAGTTGCCATCAGCATGGAACACTACAGGATTTGTGACATCATGATGCAGTAGTGCCAGACCCTCACTTCTATTACAGCACTTTGAAGCATTACAGACTTTCTTACATCATAACACAGTACTGTTGAAGCATCACCATGGAGCACACTTATTTTGTTGCATCATAAAACAGTAGGATCTAAGTCTGAGTTATCACCAGTGCCTTGTTTACCATCACAGACTTGAACACACTGATTTGTAACACCCAATTCTCATATCTTTGTATGATTTATCATCAAGAAAATTGACAGTGTCTTGTGAAGAAATGATAGAAACCAAAGCACATGCAAGAATAAATAATTTTTATGATACGCTATATTTACTTCATTTTTTGCAACAGGTTTGTATCATCAGACTACTGTCTTCTGTATTATCCATTATAATGCCCCATCCTCTTTGTCAGGTCTCATAACCCTTAACTGTTTAGGATTAGAAAGTTCAAACAAACATTTCCTTTCGGCCTCTGACAAATTAAAGAAGCATTTTTAAGATGTACCAGCACACATACCTCTAATATAATTTTTCATGTTTTTTCAAATATGGTGACACAAGGCTAATGGGGGATTAAAAAGACTTCCATTGTAAGTTGTAGGTACTGTCTTGTCATTTTTGTCCTCAAAAAACAAAACTAAATTATTTAAATAATATTACTTCCATATCTAGTGTTTTAAAATTACAATCAGTGAAATTGTAATTTGCTATATAATTTAACTGATTATTCTTTTGGTTTTATAAGCTGCGGTGGTGGTGCTGCGGTAGCATTGTCGCCTCATAGCAAAACATTGTCCCGTTTGATTCTCAGCTAGGGCGTCTTCTGTGTGGAGGCATACATGAATGGGGCGTGCCTTCGTTGAAGGTTGTGCGTCAGGGCTGGTAACCCGGTATGTAAACATCCACTGCCAATCATTAGCGGACCGGAGTTCTGCTATGGCGACCCCTAACCGGGAAAAGCCGAAAGACACAAATTATTTTGGTTTTATAGCATTCATTCATATTTATTTTTTTGAATATATAATTTCCATTGATCAGCTGATTTTTATCATGTGACTCATTTTAACGTTTATATTAAGTTCAGGTTGGTTATTTAAGTAGATGTTCTAATGATGTCTATATGAATGTATGTTTGAACGAATGCTCTTAATGTTAAAGGATTTACTTTCCTGTGAAGAGTGATTCATGCAAGTATGACACTGAAGCTAGAGTCATGACCATAGTGCAGTAATGGGGTAGTCTGGTGCTGTTCAAGCTACTTCTGGTGGGAGCTTGACAGCACCACTTTGTAGCTTGGGATAAGTATGGCTGTGGGAGCAAGCTTGCTGCACGGCAGAGGGCTCCATTGCCAATAGGGTTTTCCTTCCATGCAGTGGAGATAATAGTTCTCCTTTTTATAGCTTTATTGCTGATAGGCTGCTTCTGCCTGTGGAGATGGGGATTATTGTGATCATAAGCAGTACACCATCTGTTTTTGTGCAGTTAGAGTTCTACAACTTATCCTGTTGGGATCAGACCATTTACAGATGTATTGTCTGTGAATTCCATATGTTTCTGGGGTGGGCCAATTTGCATGGGTGGTGTGTGAATGGTGTACTGCGTACAAGGTCTCGCCTCATGGTGTATATCAGTTTTGAATTACAGAGTAATTTAGTACACAGGTGTACTACATACCAGCCCTATTCAGTGGTGCTTAATGCTTTATGAATTGTACCTCATGAAGTTTAAGAAGGTGACTTAGTATATCCATGCACTAATCTATGTCACACATGATGTCTCCTAAAAGTAAGAGCAAGCAGGTATTAGAAGAAAAAAGTTGCTTGCAGGTCTGTTCTTTGCGGGACTTTACTTTCCCTTTCCTTTCTCTTCCTTAATATGTTTGATAAACCATTAGGGTTTAAAAAGTGCACTTCCTGTGGGCACAAGATTCCCTTATCTGATGCCCAGAGGGAGTGCGTGTATTATCTCGGTCCTGCACATCTTGAAACCACCTGCTCTAATTGAGAGGGGTTTCACCAGCATGCTTTGGCTGACCTCCGAAATAAACTTATTTTAAAGGGCCATATTCCTTCTTGTGTCACAACTGTGGGTTCATCTACTTCAGGGGCTCAACCCCCCACCAAGAAATATAAAGATGCCCGGGAACATAGAAAACACTCCCCAGACAAGTCTACCTAGAACATCGATCTGAAATCCTTGGACCTGAGTAAGTCTGCCAAGCCATCTCCTCTCTATCCGAGCTCCTCTTACTTCTTCAGGAATGACTCCTGCTGCCTCAGGATCTCCCTTTCTGAACAGATCCCCTAAAAGATCCTCTGGACCACCTTCAGCATCTTCTGTCAGGCCCTCCCATAGCCTTTCCAGATCTGAGGTGGATACACTGATGAGGCAATTCCTTCAGACACAGATCCAGATGGGAGTTTTACCAGCTCTATCCCCCACCGGGTCTGTGAGTCAACTTTCTCCTTTCAGGTTTGTTGCTCCTTTTGTGATCTGACCTCCTACTTCGGAGTCCTCAGATCCGAAGGCCAGACAGTAGAGTTATCAGAGCCGGTATTGATTATCTCTCCGACTCCAGCAGCTTCCCTGAGTCACTTGACTCAAACCTTGTCAGAGCAGAGTGGCTGTCAGAGCTGAGGCCTTGATGTCAGTTCCGTAGGGCTGACTTTGACTCCAAAGTTTTCAGAGCCATCGTTTCCCCTCAGAGACTCTGCATTTGACCGCTTGGAGCCAACTCCCTCTTCAGAGTGGACAGCCGATGAGGCTAGGGTATTGTCTACCCCAACAGCTTCTGCTTCTCATGGCCCATCTGCCTTCAAGGTGGTGGAGAGGGTTCTCTACCTCCTTGGATACTTTGGCTGAGACCCCACATCTGCCACCTCCAGGGCAGCTGGCCTAGCAAAGTCTTCAAGCTATTCCATCCTTGGAACCCCAGGTCTTTTCCTCCCTGGAACATTCCCCCAGGGAAGTACCCCGGAAGAGAAATTACAAGAGGAGGCACCTGAATTCTCTGCAAGAATCCTTCATGGAAGACACCAATTTCAATGAAGGGGAAGGATCCCCAAGATCCCCACCTGAGAATATCTCCTTTGGAGAAAATCTTAGAAATCCTGCACCAAAAAGGTAGTTGGTCTACCTAAAACCCTACCCCTGAGGAAATGGTGTTCTTTGAGACATTTGGGTCCAGTCCATCTATGCACTCATCAACCTAGTATCAACCAGGGTGTGGAAGGAGCTGTATCCCCAAATGTGCTGATAGGATTCTTAGTGCCCCAACAGACTGTCCACATTGGACTAAAGGGATTCTGGTAGATGTCATGGTTGTTGCGGCACCACCAAAAGGAGCTAGCTTAGGAAAGCTTCACTGTCCATCCCCCTAACAGGGAGTCTAGGGCCATGGACAGATTTGGCAAGAAAGCTTACACTTCAGGTACTTTCACCCTATGAGTGCTAAGCTATCTTTCTTATTTTAAAAGGCTATAGAGGAATAATTAAAGAACAGTGTAGCTTTTTCCCAGAGTCCATGCCTGATGAGGAACGGAAGGTCTTTTCCTTCAGAATGGACACGCTACAATCAATTTCCAATTTGTCCATGAGGTTAATTTCCTATGCTGCAGAGGGCACCTCAAGGGCCACTGGTTCAGGCATTGCCATTAGGGCGTCATGCCTGCATGTACCTGTGTGACCTTTTGGAACCTTTCAAGGTGTTAGTCATCAGTGCACCTCTTGAAGGATCATCATTGTTTGGCCTCACAGTCAGAGACACACTCCCATAGTGAGATGGAAAGACCTTGTCTGCCATTGGAATCTGGTTTTCTACCCCAGAAAGATTCTTCTCCAGGAATCAGCGTGGTGGTAAAATATTATGGTTCAAGAAGTCTCAAGGTCCTTTTCAGGAATCCCACTGAGACTTTTCTTGCAGAGACAGAGGGGGTAACAGTTATAATGGTAGATGCCACCCACATGGCAGAGGGAGTCCGCATAATCAACAGCCTTGAGATTTGTTCTTGGACAGACCCTTTCAGTGCTTCTGAAAGGTTGCCCAACAGTCCCTCTTTGGAGGCAGTTGGGGGGGGCAGTTATCTTTGCACCCAGAAGCCTGGGTAACCAGTACATATGATCTGTGTGTGCAAAGGATCATATCCAGAGGCTACTCCATTCCCTTTTTAAGACATCTGAAACCAATGAGATCCCTCCCTGATGTTCCACCCAATCAGAGGGATCAGCAGCTTTGGAGATCACAAAGTTGCTAGAAAAAAGAGTCATTAAGAAGGTCCCTCCAAATCAAGTCAGATCAGGAATTTACTCAAGATTCTTTTTAGTACCAAAAAAGACAGTTATTCAGAGGCCAATATTGGACCTGACATCCCTGAACAAGCCAGTAAAAAAAATCTCAAAATTCAGGATGATCACGGTCCAGTCCATTCTACCACAACTGCAAATGGACGACTGAATGTGCTCGATAGACCTAAAGGACGCATACTAGCATATCAAAATGGACAGATGCTCCAGAAGGTATCTCCGCTTCAGGCTGGGAGCCAACCACTACCAATTCAGAGTCCTCCCTTTTGGTCTCACCACAGATACCAGGGTGTTTACCAAATGCATAGCGGTAGTCGTAGCTCACTTCAGACTACAGGGATTCCATTTGTTTCCTTGCCTGTATGATTGGCTCCTGACCGCTCCAATCAGGCATCTAGTCTTCCAAGCCAGGGACTGTTTGTTACACTTAGCCCCTACTTTAGGCATAACTGTTAACACACAGAAATCGTAATTGCACCATGTTCAAGTAATAGACTTCATAGGAGCATGTCTGAACACATCCAAAACCCTGACCTTCTATCACCAGACAGAATTTCTACTCTTAAGACTACATATCAGATAGATTCTATCAATACTGGATCCACCAGCAAAATTACTGCTCAGAGCATTGAGCTGTTTGGCTGCCACAATTACCCTGCTACCTACAGTATGGCTACACATGAGAATTATGCAATGGACATTAGCAGTCCAGTGGTCCTTACACCAGAGTCCTCTAAGCTATCTGATCAAACTATCAAGAATGTGCAAAAACTTGCTTCTATGATGGCTTCATTCCTAAGATTTTGAGCAAGGATGCCCCTTTGCCCCCCCCCCCCCAATGCCACGTTGACCATGGATGCCTCTAAGTTGGGAAGGGGGGGGCATTTCTTGGGACAGAGGTCCAAGGCATGTAGATGTCACAGGAGACCACTCTGCATATCACCGTCCTAGAGTTGAGAGCAGTCCTTCTAGCAGTGCAAGTCCTACACAGATTTCTTCATGTAGTGACTATTGCGATACAAACCAGATAATACATCAGTTGTGTGGTACATCAGCCAGCAAGGAGGAACCAGGTCTTAGCTCCTGTGTCAAGAAGCAATGAGATTATGGCAATGGGTGATTTGTAACAACCGCTTCCTAATTGCAATACACATTCTAGGGGAGTACAACATCTTACCGGACAGGCTGAGCAGAATTTTGCTGATGCCGCTTGAATGGTCTCTAAAGCAGTCAGTGGCAAGCATGATCTTTCACAAATGAGGTCAACCCTGCTGCAATCTCTTTGCATCCCCTCACAACAACACATGCAGCAGGTTCTTTGCCCTGATACATTGTCAGGGACAGTTCCCTAGTTTGCCCCCTAGTCTACTTAATCCCATCTCTACCACTAATTCCCAGGTGTTTTCAGAAAGCACACAGGTTGAAGACCAGAGTAATCCTCATTGCTTCTTTCTGGCCTCGACAAGTCTGGTTCACCTTCCTTTGGTCTCATTTCATTTAATCTGCCCTCTGTGGACATTGGAAATGATTCCAGATCTACTGTCCCATCCATCAGGACAGATTCACCCGGATCTTCCATGCATAAAACAAAATGCATGATTTCTCCAATTCCGATGATGGCTAGACATTTCAGGCTTTCATTCACCATCGAAAAGATTTTGATTTCATCCCACAAAGCATCCACTAGAAAAATTTATAAGAGCAAATGGAGAAGATTCTCTGTATGGACTCAACAGAAGCAATTGGATCCCTTTACTGCTCCCATTCCTGCAGTGCTAGATTTCCTTGCTGATATCTTGTAAAATGGGGCAACTTACTCCACTGTAAAAGTACAACTGGTTGCTATTTCAAATTATCACATCAGAGAAAAATTTTCATCGCTAGCTTCTTCAAAATTATGCAAAGCCTTTCTTAGAGGTACCTTCTTGCTTCGCCCTCCTGTCAAGGATCCAACTCCTCCTTGAGATCTAACTATGATTCTTCAGGCACTAGTCCATCCCTGTTTTGAACCTTCAGCCAAAGTAGATTTGAAATTCCTTTAATGGAAAACATTTTTTTTTGGTGGCCATCACTTGTGCAAGAAGAGTTTTCGAGTTACAAGCCCTCTGTTCCGAGACTTCTTATTTGATTTTCCATAAAGACACTTTATGTGCCACCCCTTCCTTTTTTGCCCAAAGCTGTTACAGTGAAGAATATTAACCAGTCCATCAACCTACCAGTTTTCTTTCCTAATTTTCAAAACAAGAGAGTGTATATCCTTCATCTGTTAGATGTTCATAGACAACTGCATTTTTATCTAGACAGGACAAAATCATTGAGAAAGTCTGATCAATTGTTTGTATCCTTTGCCAATATCAGAAAAGGAAAACAAGTTTCTAAGACCATGTTAGCCAAATGGTTAAGCGGTTGCATTTCTTTTGTGTATGCATCTAAAGGTATATCTTTGCCCATACAAGTCAAAGCCCACTCTACCAGATCCATGTCAACATCCCAAGCCTTTTGATCTAGGGTCTCGATTGATGATATTTGTGCAGCTGCTTCGTGGTCAAACTGTCATATGTTTATTTCACACTATAAGCTAGATATTACCTCCAGAAATAGAGCTCCCTTTGGTTTGGCAGTGCTGCATAATATCCTTCCATGAGGGCCACCTGTTGTTGTAGCTGGGGACTCTGTCCCATAGATTGAGGAACAAATGAAAATGACATCAGGTAAAGAAGTTATGTACTCACCATAATGTTCCATCTGTGTTGTCCATTTTCATTTTTCCTCAACCTTCCCACCCTCCTTCTCCTGTCGATGACTGTGAAAGACCTGATGGATAATCTCATAGGAACCACAGATGTTCTTCGTTTCACTGTTGCAGTCATCACATTTGGGTTATCCCTGCCAGGTTAGCCCTCGGCCGGCCCGAATACCAGAGATTTAGTATTTCTGCGTCGGTTGCTGTCGTTTGAAGACTGACGTCTGGTCCTCAGTAGTATAAAGTAAGGCAGCCAATGCCATTACATCAGTCTTTCTTGCCATGGAGCCTGAAGCAGAAGCAGTTCGCACGAGTGCCGGTCAGCCGCTACCTCAGTTTTCATCTATCGAATTGAAGTTGAAGTCTTCTAAAGCTAAGTACCCCATTGGGGATCCTTTTTTCTTGCACTAACCGATGTCAGAAAAAGTTAATAATTGCCTCGCCTGTGGAAAGGAAATACCACACTGAGACTTCCACTCTTACTGCGTCACTTGTTTAGGTCCAGACCACGACGTCCCCTGTTGCCGCTTCTGTGCTTTGTTCAATGCCAGAACTATCTGTCGTCGGGCCCTTATTGTAGCCAGATATTTTTGCTTACAGTCCTCGAATTCTGATATGGCTTCGGTAAGCCGTCTGACAGCAGATCTTCTGAAAAAACATAAAGATAAAGACAGAGACAGACCGCACAGGTCCAAACCTACCGACAATGCTTCCGTTAAGCTACTCATCAGTTCTCTGGTCCTCAGTGAGGCGCTTTTGCAGCCCCTGATGCCCGCTTTAGTTGATTCGCAGGTCGCTACCGAGACCCTTTCGGAGTCCAGTATGCCGCAAAACTCTTCTTCGACTAAGGATCCTGCGGTCATCTCTACCGTGGATGGGTCCGGAGCCACTGAGTAGGCACCGGCTTCTGAGGAAGTCCTTTGCACTACCGAATCTCGACACAAACTAATGTCTTCTTTCGTGACTACCATTCTTTCAAAAACAACTGAGTTTCTTAGGCCCAGGGCACGAACCACACCCAAGAAACCAACGACCCACTCTCAGGCGCCTGCTTCCTTGCCTCAGTCTCAAATGCTTAAAATGGTGGAAGACCTTATCATGCTGATCAGGGGAAGCCAAGCTACCCCCTCCAAAAGGAAAAGAGATCTGTCCCTTGTAGTTTTGTCTGAACAAGAATCAGATGAATCTGATGCATATGAGTATGAAGACATGCAACCCCTCTCCACTTATGAGGATTCTGTTCCTTCAGCCTCTCACCCAGAGGATTTTTTCTTTGGGGAAACCCTGCATACTTTAAGGGAGCATTTCCAGTGGGAGAGTCAGGACTACCCTCAATCTAAAAAGAGACTCCGGGAATTCTTTGATCTTCCACAACACAGACCCTTGGCCATCTCCCCAGTCCTGGATGTTGTGGAGGATGTTTTCCTCGAATACAGCTTGACTTCTGACGCCCTACCTCCTGCTCCCAGAAAACCAGACAGGTACTATAGAGTCCCTGACTCACTCAGATATCTTTTCAGAAATCCAAAAGCTGACCCTGAGGTCATTTCTCAAGGGCCAAAAGGGATTAAAGCAACCTTTGCTAAGTATCCCACCCCCTCAGACAGGGATTCTCAAGCATTGGACAGATGGGGTAAATCAGCTACTCTTGCTGTCAGGACACTAAATTGTCAGTTCCACATGCTGAAATTTCAGCCACATACCTTGGAACTCCTTAAACAAAAATGCCTTCCCTTCCTGCTTGGGCAGAATCTAAAGATTTACAAGAGTTAATGCATTCTGCAAGTCAAGTAACTAAACACACCTTGCACTGTGGTTTTGATGCCCTAGAAGCTTCTTGCAGGGCAGCAGTCACTGGTTCTGTCATTAGAAGACATGCAAGGTTTAAGGAACAGCCCTTGCCAGACCATGTCAAATCTAAATTGTTGGATGCCCCCTTGCACAAAGATAACTTATTTGGCACTAAGGCAGAAGAGGTCTTAAAAAAGTTGGAAGAAAAAGCAAAAGCTATGCAAACAGTTAAGGATCTCCTGCAGGTCCAGCCACCTAGGTTCAGCAGGCATTGTCCATCCAAACACTGGTCCTTTCCTGCTCCTAGTAAACCGGCCCAGCCTAGGCCCCGTTGAAAAAGACCCCCCAGACAGCAGCAAGCACCTGGCCACCATTACCAAGGACCAATGGGTTCTGAACATTGTGTCTCAGGGATACAAATTTTCCTTCCACACCCTTTCAACCCTAAAAGGGTTCCCAGATCTACCATCGAATCAGTGGGCAGAAAAACAAAAGCAAATCCTTTCCCTGCTCTCAATGAGGGCTGTAGAGCATGTTCCTGCAGAACAGATAGGCCAACGCTTCTACTCCAGACTTTTTCTGGTGCCCAGAAAAGGGGGCACCTGGCACCCCATCCTCGATATAGCCATTCTAAACACCTTCCTGGTGATCCCAAAATTCAAAATGCTCACCCTTCAGCAGCTGCTACCCATGCTCTCCAAGGACGCTTGGCTAGTACCCTAGATCTAAAAGAGGCCTACCTCCACATTTCTGTCAGGGAATCCTGCAGGAAATATCTCTGCTTCAGGGCAGAATCTCTACACTTTCAGTTCTCTGCGCTTCCCTTTGGCTTATCTACTGCTCCCAGAGTTTTCACAAAATGTCTGGCTCCGGCCATTGCCTTTTGTAGACAGAGAAATATTCAAATTTACCCATACTTAGATGACTGCCTTATTCAGGCAGACAGCCAGGAAAAGCTGCTCAAACACCTGGCCTTTGTAAAGACACTAATAACCTCCCTAGAGTACACAATCAATGAAAAGAAATCCAAAGAGGTGTCCACCAAAAGGATTACCTTCCTGGCAGCAAGTCTGGACACAGCATCCCAGATGGCATACCTTACACCAGAGAAACAAATTTTCCTGACAGCCTACTTCTCTTAACTAGCCACCAGGCCCCAGCTATCTGCAAGGAAGATCCTGCAAGCTCTGGGGTTCATGGCATCTTGCATACTACTCATTCCATATGCCAGACTGCATATGAGGAAACTTCAGTGGTACCCAAAGAGCCCTTGGTGTCAACACTCTCAAGATCTGGAAAAAACTATCCTACCTGTAATTCCTTGCCTCAGAATAGATTTCCTTTGGTGAGCAATAGCATGCTCCCACAGCAAGGGACTGCCTTTCTCTCCACCTCTGCCACCCAGACCCTCACAACAAATGCATCAGATTACGCTTGGGGGGCACACCTGGACGGCAAGTGCATTCAGGGCCAATGGAGCCCAGAGCAAATCCCTCTGCACATCAATCAAAGAGAGATGATGGCTGTGCAGCACACCTTGATAGCTTTCAAACCTCTTCTATCACCAGGGGTTCTCCTGATCAAAACAGACAACACCACTGTGATGTGGTACATCAACAAGCAGGAAGGGATGCACTCCTACCCTCTATGCAGGCTGGCCATGACCCTTTGGCACACAGCCTCTTCCATGCAACTACACCTTTTAGCACAATTCCTACCAGGCTCTCTCAACTCTCTGGCAGACCAATTAATCAGAAATCTTCAGGCCCACATGAGTGGCAACGCAACAGAGGTACCTTCACTCTAATAACACAGAAATGGGGAACCCCAAAGGTCGGCCTGTTTGCCTCACACACCAACCATCAGCTCAGCAGATTCTGCACCAGGGAGCATCATTGCATGGCTTGGAAAGTGGATGCCCTGTCCTTCCCCTGGGTCAATCTACGCCTTTCCTTCCCTACCTCTGATCCCCAGGGTACTGCTCAAAATAAGGGAGGAAAAACCAAGACCATTCTTATAGCTCTAGACTGGCCCCAGCAATACTGCTACCCCATGCTGAGCAGCCTGTCCCCGGTGCCTCCATGGCATCTTCCTCAGATTCTAAACCTCCTGACCCAGAGGGAAGGGAAAGTCATGCATACCCAATTGCAGACACTCAGTTTGGCAGCTTGGCTTATTCCCTAACACCAAACAAATCTGCCATCCTTAGTAAACAGGTTCTGGATGTTATCCATGAGGCCAGACATCCTAGCACCAGAATGTCCTATGCAGATAAATGGAAAAGGTTCTGCACCTGGATCTAGGCTAAGGGAGCCAATATGGAACAGCCCTCCATCCCTCTCATCCTGGATTACTTAGCTGACCTACTATACAGTGGTCTCTCTTTCTCTTCTATAAAAAATTAATGCCTCTGCTATTTCTGCTTATTTTCTCACTGAGCAGCCCCTTTTCCTCACACCCTTTGGTCAAACAATTCTTCAAAGGGGCTAGCAACTTGAGGTCCCCAAGAAGAACACCAACACCAGCTTGGGACCTTAACTTTGTCTTGGAAAAGCTCACCCTGCCCCCTTTCGAACCAGCTTATTCTGCAGAGCTAAAATTTCTCTTCTGGAAGACAGCATTCCTTCTGGCCATCACTTCAGCCAGAAGAGTCTCTGAGCTGCAAGCACTCATGGCTGTGGAACCCTTCATCATCTTCCATGCTGACAGGGTATCCCTCAGAACTAACCCATCCTTCATGCCCAAGGTGGTGTCCAGTATGGCTCTCAACCAATCCATTCATTTGCCCACCTTTTTTCCTAATCCCCAGAACAAGGGGGAAAAGATTCTTCACTCTCTAGATTTGCACAGACAGCTCAGATTCTATCTGGACAGGGCTAAGTCCTTCAGAACGTCTGATCAATTGCTGGCTAGCTTTGCTACAGGGGCAAAGCCATCTCTAAGCAAACCATTTCCAAATGATTAGCACATTGCATCCATTTCTGCTACAAACGCTATGGAAAGCCTCCCCAAGGGGGTCAGGACACACTCCACCAGAACAGCCTCCACCTCTGCAGCTGTCCTCAGAGGAATCCCCACTAGGAACATCCTGGAGGCTGCCACCTGGACATATGTTTACACTTTTACCGAGCATTACCACCTGCCTCTCTTCTCCAAATCCAGGGTAGGGTTTACATCTGCAGTCTTGCAGGGCATTCTAGCCAGCCCGCCTCCACCCTCTTCCTCAGCTTTGGGAATCAACCCAAATGTGATGACTGCAACAGTGAAACACGAAGAACATAGTACAGTTGTGTACACATACCATAAATGTGGATGTTAGAGTGTATTCACTGTTGCAGTCCTGGTTTCCCTGCATCCATCCCCCTTTATTCTCTTTCTCCTTTTATTACCTTTCTACCCTGTTGTTCTCCTTTCCTTACAAGGGAGATATTGGTATTTCTTTCCCCCTGGTGGAGTTCTTCCACCAGAACCCGGCCTCCTACTTTGGGGGCTCCTGACAGGTTAGGGCAAGAAAAACTGATGTAATGGTGTTGGCTGACTTACTTTATACCACTGATGACCTGACGTCAGTCTTCAAGCGACAGCAGCCAGCGCAGAAATACTAAGTCTCTGGTATTCGGGCCAGCTGAGGGCTACTCCAGCAGGGATAACCCAAATGTGATGACTGCAACAGTGAGTACACTCGAACATCTACATTTATGGTAAGTTTACACAACTGTACTTTCCTGCTTGAGCTTCTGTCTCTTTCTAGTAGTTACCTAGTTATATGTATACACTTGTATGTAGTCTGCAATATGTTAGCAGCAAACTCAGTCTGAGGTAATCTGGGGGAATGAGGTATTATAGGTAGGGAGGAGGTCGAGCTTCAGAGCCTAAATCTTTGGAAAGCAACTGAGTCAGATCCGGGGGTCAGATCCGTGAACCACAGTTTGAGGAAGAATGAAAATGGACAACACAGATGGAACGTTATGGCGCATACATAACTTCTTTATGTAGTTTGATAGCAGAGCACCATGAATCGATTGTTGTCTCCCCCTTAATGCTGTCCTTTTATGTTTTTTCACTCAAAGCAAACAAAGCTCTTCTCAAACAAAATGTTGTATATGATTGAGCACTTCTGTGACCTGATATAATCACTACTTCATCCAGATAGTTTTTTGCTCCACTTCTGCTGGTGTAACATGCTTAGCTCTGATTTGCTTCCCTTACCCACCCCCTTTTACTGTACATTTAAACCTAACTGGACATACCACTTCCATAGCTTAAAGCAATCAGACTTCTAGTTGCCAATTTTTGCCAAAACTCCACCTCTACTTTCTGTTCACTTCCTTTCCTTTCTCAAATATCCAAAAATTCCAGACTTCCCCTCTCCAAGTCCCTACAGCTTCCATTTCTGCCAAACCTTCAAACAAAAAGGAAAACAACACCCCAAGGATTCCAAAAACTTAAAACTAAAACAATGCAAAGGAATCCTGTAGGAAAAAGCTCCACTACCAGCCAAGTACGTTTGGGGTACAGTGTAAAAGACAGTTTAATGACTATTAAAATAGGCTGAGCACAAAAGTAATCTCTTAAATGCAGTTTCATCCCTGAAAGCACTGGGATTTTTTCAGAACTACATAAAAACCCTTTCAAATAAATTTATAACCCCACCACTTTATCACTTGACTTAAAAATCTTGATTACCACAATTGTTTTAAATTGATCTGAAACAAGTGATTAGTTAATAAATATAAACAAAAATATTCTCTACTAACAAATGTTGAAACCTGATAAAGCCACAAAATGAATCCCTTAGGTTCTTGTATATATTACAAATATAGACGTTGTTAAAAATAATAAAATAAAATGAGTGTAAATGCAAATGTACTGATTTTAATACAGAGTATTAAAAGAAACATATAGTCGTATCAAATACTGTATGGTATGTTTGGAACCCCCTGTTACATGAATTACTATATACGCATACAGATAAAAACCTCACCTTAATAATGACAATTCCATGGTAAATAACAATATTAAAACTGTACCTGTGAATATGAAAAAACATAAATGTACATATGAAAATAAGTAATTATATGTATGGATAGAGCACCAAGCCTAAAAATAGCAAAATTTATTACACTCTGAAACACTGTAAATTTCATTTTAAAACCCCACCCTCCACTATTTATAGTTTTGCTGCTCTAAGATTTAAAACCGGGTTAATAGACAGCATGTCATTTAAACCCGGATGGAGTATTGGCATTGACTTTAAGCTACCAGTATAACTCCCTGCACTCTAGCCTGGTTTGCCATGCTCCACCCCTAGGATTGTGAGGAATTAGTTCTATAATAACAAAATTAAATTTCTTAAAATTATTACAACTAGGGGAATGTTTGTATAGGGCATTATTTGGGTTCCCTTTTTGAATATCAAAGTTTTATTCATAGATCTGATTTTTCAAACATATTTCAGGTTTTCCAATATAAAAAGCTGGACAGGAAACACACCTAGCTATATAAACTAACCCCTTCATGTTACAATTCCCAAACATGGAAATATCTTAGTTCCATTCATGTCTTACAACTGAACTTCTAGATCCTTGCGAATATATTTACACTGATTACATTACCCGCACCTCTTAGTACCTATTTCTGTCATTAAAACTCTCTCTTTTTCCACTGTTTTTTCAAATAGATTTTTCATGTTACCAATAGTGCTATATGCAAGATAAGGAGAATTGCCCAATAAATTATAAATGTGGTCATTTGTCTTGAAAATGGTCGAGTTTTTACTGACCACATTCTGAACTTGGTCCATACCAATGCTATATGGTAGGACAAGGGCTCTTTCAAAATCCATTTGATTTGTATTGATTTCAGTTCTGCCGTCATGGTCAGCTGAATTTTTAACAAGTCCATGACCCAGTAATGGTTTATATTTGCCACTCCATCCTTTAGGGACCTCATTTTTGATAATCCTAACCATCTTCTGAGTATAACCTCTATTCAAGAACATCTCTTTAAAGTTATTGGCGTCTCAAAAAATATTTCTTTATTGGTGGTCATCCGGGCAATTCTCACAAACTGCCCTTTTACTAAATTTTTCTTAAAATGAAAGGGTGGCAACTGGTAAAGTGCTGGCACATGTTAGAAAAGATGGGTTTCCTATAAATAACCGATTCAAAAGCTCCATCAGTTTTAAAAATAGTAGTGTCCAAATAATTGATTTTATCAAAATGAAAAGAGTGTAGGTGAACTTCAGAAAGCTAGTGGAACCATTAATAAAATCAGTAAAATCATTAATGGTTTCAACTGGACCATTGCAAAGAGTAAAAATATCATCCAGAAATCTCAAGTGCAGTTAACAATAGAATAAAATACAGAGCAAAACAAGTTTAACTTCCCAAGCCCACATAACAAAGTTAGCAAATATTGGGGCAAATGATGCTCCACCTGAACTTTCTTGTATATTTTACCATCAAGTAGATGAAACTGTTGGAAAATACCAGGTCCATAATGTTCACTAAAAAATATATTTCTTCACTATTTAAGGATTTAATAGAAATTAAAATGTCCTTGAACATGTTCAGACCTTTCTCTTTAGGTATGCGTATAAACAGGTCCACTACATTTATAGTAAGAAAGTCAATGTTTTTAGCCCATAATTCTGGAGAAATGTATCCCAGGAAAATCCCAAGAGTCTTTGAGAGTATGTGTGGCTAGCTGAAGAAAAGGCTTTAAATAGACTCCTAATGGGTATGTTTTAGCATTTTGTGCTGAAACTATAGGTTTTACGGGAGGATTTTCAAGGTACTTGTGGACCTTAGGAATATCAAAAATCGAAGGAATATAAGGGGATTTATTGCTAAGAAAATCAAGTTACTGCTTAGGTATAATCCCCTGCAGATAACAAGCCACCAAAAATAGACCAGATTTTCTATAGGCTATGTTTATTTCATTTTGAGATACCAAACAGTAACTATTACTGTTCTGTAATATTTCAAACATACGCCCAATATAATCGATAGAGTCAAAGATGCCTTCAGACTACTTATTACTGCAGTTATGCCACTGCATATCGTTTTCTTGTTACCCCTTCTGCTGTCATTACTTACTACCACTATGCCCTTCACATCATACACCAACCACCTACAGCAACCTCTTAATTTACATCCCTTTTCACCACAGTTTACTCAGCTATCTCCTACCACCTCTGCAGTACCTCATTCCTACACCTCCTAAAACTACGCTATCTCTTCCCATTCTCTCACAATGTCCCTTCTTTTCAGAGTTAAAACTCTACCATTTTAATTTTCAGAGCATAAACAACAAATGTCCTTCTTTGCATGCCTGGATGGAGTCCCATTTTCACGATGTACTAGCTGTAGCTGAGACTTGGATAAAACCCACTACTATCCCCAAAGAAGTACTTGCTCTTGGATACAGTTTATTAAACTTGATTGCTCAGCTGAAAAAAGGGAAGAAGCTTAGGTTTGCTATACTAGAAGGAACTTCAGCTTAGTCTGTATCCAAAATCAATTCCTCTTTCTCCAAAGCAGAAATCTTGATTTTTACCCTTAACATTAACAAAGCTAAATCCATCTCTATTATTCCTGTCTACATATCTCCATGTGGCAGTTCTAACTATACCATACTGAAAGATATACTGTTCTGGCTACCCACTAACATCCCCCTGAATCATTCATCTTAGGGGGCATCAGTATTACTTGGGCTGCCACATCAGCCCTTAACCCCTATGTGTTTATAAACCTCATCAGTTTTTCACAACTTATCCACTCGTATATCAGGTATAATCAAACTACTTGTTCATCCCCAACACTAGACTGGCTTCTGACTACTAATCCTGAAAACTTTACTCAGTCTGGTGTGCTACCAGATGTTCTTCCACAAGAGGCAAACAAACTCATTTACAGCCACCAGAGGATGGGGCCCAGCCAGTTCCCTCCTGTATCGAAGGAGCCTATTTTTTTGATTCGCTATACTAGTACCAAAAAGGGGGAACACGTGGAGACCAATTTGGATTTATCTCTCCTCAACACTTATCTGGACTTCCTAAGTGACCACCATCTTATATTTGCTGTCCACTTCAGTCTCACAATCTACAACTCGGGAATCTTTGTAAATTTAATAAGGACTCATTCCTTGTTGCTCTCTAAGCCTACAGTTTGAACTTTCTCTACTACCTGCCCGTGTATGAGATTGCCACTCACTTAAGTAATACATTCTTAAATGTACTAAATGCACATGCCTCCATCAGGCATAAAAGAGTCAAATCTTCCCCAGCCCCCTGACTTATCCCTGCTACCAAAAAACTATTATGCTTAAGAGACAAAACATGATCCATGTGGCAAAAGGATAAGAGCATTTCTAGGTTGCAGCTCTGTTGCCCCCTGCATAATAAAACCAAAGCCAAAATCAGCTTAAATTAAAAAAAAGATCATCTCAGGCTATAACCTCCACTGTAAAATCACCAGACTCTTCAGTCTACTATTTCTCAACTCCTTAACTCAACCTTACAATCTCAGCCTAACCTTATCCCCTGTGACTCCGACTTAAATGTGGCATGTGCTTGCAACTCTTGCTTTATTAATACTGCTACCTCTCTCGCTCTCTAATTTTATTCCCAATTCTCACCACACTAAAACTCTCCCTCATCCACAACAGTCTTAGCACTTTTGACATCAAATCAGTTCATAGCTCATCTGTCAATATTTTTCTTAAAACTAAAACCCACTACCTCTGCTCCAGATAGCCTTCCTTCTGAATACCTGAAGCTTGCAGCACTCATTGTTGCTTACCCCATTTCCCTCTGGAAATAGTCATATGTTATTCAAGAACATAAAAGGGGCCCCTCCAGTGACGTCTCTAACTTCCGACCTATAGCCATACTATCTCCGTTGTCTAAAGTTCTGGAAAAAACATCCATTCACAACTGCTTTTTTCATGAACAATAATGACCTCTCTTTAAAAAAAAATATATACTGTCCTCTCTTCATCTTACCGTGGGTTTCATTCCACCCACAGCACAGACACAGCTTTTCTCTCCTTCTTCAGTACTGTCTTCGAACTAAGAAACAATATTTTCTTAGTCTCCGCAGTATTCTTTGACCTATTGAAAGCTTTTGACACCTTCTGTCACCCAAACTTCTACATAAACTCACCAAGCTAGGTCTTTCATTAAAAGCTGTGCTCCAGTTTAAATTCTGCCTTCTCAAACGAACACAGAGAGTGCAGTGGCTACACACTTCCTCTTCCTTCCTCCCTATCTCAGTAATCATCCTCCAAGGTTCTGTCCTTGGCCTACTACCCTTCAGTTTATTCATTAATGACTTGCCTGTGGCACTAACTCACTCCACCCTCATCCAGTATGTAGATGATTCCACCATTATTTGCTCACGCCCCTCCATCTCATAACTCCAAAAAGTAACACAATTCTTCTTCACAACTATTGAGTCCTGGCTAGTTAATTCCAAACTCATCCTTAACTACTAAAAAAACTAAACTTACGCTTTTCTCTTCCAAAACTGTATTGTCAGTTCACAGTCCAGTCTCCACACAGCCATCTGATGGCAACTACATTAGTCTGGGCCAGGACAATAAATTACTATACATAACAAACATGTAACCCAAAAAACTAACCAAAAGCTGGACATTTACATAAATCCAAGTAAATACCTGTCTGACCACTCTTTGAGAGCCACAGCTACTGTTTACATTCTCCCCTACTTTGCAAATGCTACCCCAATCTTTACCAAACTGCAGGCAACGAAACTTTGTAAACTTGAATTATCCTACAACAAAATTGCAAAATTTCCCACAAATTTTCCCAGTAGAACCGACCACTGTTTTACTCTCAGAACTGCCTCAGCTTTCCCAGTCTCCTCAGACTTAATTATTTAAAGACGCAATCCTTCACCTACCAAATATGTATTCTTCTGTCAACAGTCTCCTTGAATGGTATTACCCCAAACTTGCTCTTAAGTCATCAGGTACATTTCTTGCAAAAATAAAATCTTCAATAACTCCTATGGTGACGCAATCTATGCTACCTATATGGCAAAAATATGGACCCCCTTCCAACCTCTATTCACCAACTAAATAATTGTCTTTCGGCTTTTCCTGGTTAGGGGTCACCACAGCGGAACCCTGGTCCGCTAATGATTGGCAGTGGATTTTTACGGTGTCGATTTGCCAGCCCAACGCCCAGCCTTCATAGAAGGCACACCCATTCACGCACACACCTACCTGCATGTCTTTAATGTCACTCGACTGCGGGGAGGACATGCAAGCTCCACACAGAAGGCGCTCCAGCCGAGAATCGAAAGGGAGAACCTGTTGCTGTGAGGCGACAACACTAACTGCTGTACCACGGCGGCCTAACATCCATTCACCAACTAAACCACCCAACAAATTCAGTGTATAAAATCCTAACTTGAAAACTCATGGCCTTCTCATTGCTCTAGACCCCCTGATTAGTATGCACAACTTCCTGTCTTCTATTCATTCTATTATCAGGTATAACCTCTGTAATGCTTCTAGCTGTCTGCTGAACAGTATTCTAGAACTATTCATTCTCTCTAATTCTCACTTAGCCTTGCCTTCCCAAAACCTACTCTTTCCAATATTTCCTGTACATCTATATCACAAATGTTTATCTTTCTGTATCCCTGAATCTCCCCTACCTTCATTTCGTATGATTATTGTCTTATACTATGCTATAAACTTAAATCACTTATATTACCTCAAACCCTGTCTTGCATAACTTTAATTTTACTGTTAATGTTTTTACTTAAATATGTCTATGTAGCTTATCGATTCACTGCACTCTACATTTTCATTAGTTTCTGTACTGTCATTTGATCATTGCTTTATACCTATCTGACATGTTTAAACTTGATGTGCAGCTGTCGTTTTATCTTTCATTTGCTATCTACCTGCATGACATGTTTAAACATGATTTATAATTATTTTATTCTACATTGTTTTTTTTTTCTAACACAAACAAATGTGATGTTTCTACTGTTTTTTTTTCATTGAGCATTTCTTCCAGAGCCTCAACTGAAAAGGGGTTTATCACCTTGTCAGACATTCTCAGTAAACAAAGGCTTATAAGTAAAATAAATAACATCCGAGAAGGTAGAGATGGTTACAATTGGCAGTCTGAATGTAGTTGATTTGCCACTCAGCTGGATGAGCAGAGAAGATGTTGATACAAACTTCTAAGATTCCTGGACAGCTTCTTTTTTGCCAATACTCAGTGGGGTTCCTTTGTGAACAGAGTTTGTTAACTAGGTCTTGAAGCGATGTAAATCTTAAACTTTCCCAGACAATGCATTGATCTCACAACATGTAGGAATGGGAGTTCTTATGAGGTTTGGCTTTTTTAGGCATGCCCTTAAAACATAACGAAAGACTTTGATAACCACATCGCTACAGTAGTCAGGAAATCCTTCTACGTGGCACTTCTCATCACAAAAGGGTTCTCATCTAGAAAAAAAGAGGTCATTGTTCCCCTCTACTCAACACTCATTAGACCCATTATAGAGTACAATGCCTCTTTTGCAATGTACCTCACAAGACATCTGCAGCAGCTGGAAAGGCCACAGAAGTACCTCAAAAAGAGGATTACTGGCCTCAAACAGATGCCGTACACTGACCATCTCAAAAAACTCCAGCTTTACTTTATAGCATATCGCCTACTCCGAGGTGATCTCTGCCTAACATATAAAGCTATGTCAAACCCAGAGCTGTTGGACATGCTACACCTAAAGAAATCCCTCCGAGCTACACGCTCTAGGGACCTAATCCTTGTCACTCCAATAAACAGGACATGCTGTAGGGATAGATTCCTGTCCCAGAGACTTCCCATACTCTGGAACAAGCTACCCATCTATGTCAAGCAAAGTTCCTCATTAGCACTCTTGAAGAAAAATCTTGATAAGTGGATGGGAAATAGGAAATACACCCCGGGGATCACTTCTGTGGCTCTGCTCAACAGGGGCATAGGAAAATAACTTTCTTGGGTGGCGTACGCCAGGGAACCTTGTTGGCTAGGCTAACGTAGGCCCTTGGGCCAATAGCCTAGTACCTACCTATGAAAAGGGCAGTAGTCAGATTCAGAAGTGAACTAAGACAGTTTTCTGGTGTAAATATGGGGTGTTGTCTCTGTCTCCAGCAGATATAGCTATACTCAAGTCAGAGAGATACGTAAAACATATTATTTTCTATAACTAAGTGGAGTTGTTAATGCATTGTCAAAGTAAACTTTATTGTCATACAGATCAGCACAGAGGAAAAAAGTGAGTATCACTGCTCAAAATTTTGATTCTGTGGCTCGTACCATAAGAATGACGGTTTACAGAAGGAAGACAGATTAAATTAATAAAAATGTAAGTAGTAAAACTAAACATCAAAATAAGATACTAAAATAAGTAAAGTAAAAAATTAAAACTTTCTTATAGCAGAAACAAAACAAATACAAGAAGAACAGACTCAGTAGAAATATAAGGATATATAACAAACAGTACTATAAATAAATGAGGCACACATGTAAAACTTACCCACCACCAATACATGCCATAAACTTACAATTTACAGTTTTCATAGTATTTGTGGTGTTAGTTGTATAAATAATTGGATTTACTGCTAAGAGGAAAAACAATGCAGTTCAATGTGCATAGTATTTTGTTGTATTGCTGTGTGCCTTCCGTACAAGTAATGAATGCCAAATGGTTTGCAGTTATGAAGCTTGTGTGCAGAAATCAAAGTCTTTTGTAGCTTAACTAATGATGGGGTATTTCTGTGTTGATGCATATATATTGAAAGCAGCAGTTTGCTCTGACTCTTACTTGCAGGATTTTCTGCTTCTTTGGAGTCTTGAAAAATCAGCTACTCAATACTGTAAGAAGGGAGGTGGAAAGTTTGATTATTTGGCCATAAAACATTCTGGAATTAAATTGGACACTCGAACAACCTGTTTGTTTGTGATATTTTAATGGAGGGTTTCAGTAACCCCAGTGCCTAAATCTTTGTTTCTGATTCCAGTCTTACATTTTTTTAGGCTCAGAGATGCATAACATTTAGGCCTGCTGTAAAAACTGGTGGGGAAGAGCCATGAGCAGAAAATGCTTATCTTCCTGCAAATTTTTATCCATGCTTTGCTGCCTGATTGGCTTGTTACAGCTGGTATACTTAATTTGTGAGTTGGAAGAGTGATATTTGCAATGTTGAAAGACTGCTACAGAGACTGCAAGTGACATTTACTCATAGCAACAGGTTTTTAGAGTACTGGTCTAGAGACAGTGTGAGTTTGGTGGAAAACTTGAACTTTACATGGATTTTGGCTGTTCTGGCTAATATATTGGTTCTTTGCCAGCATCATACCTCTCAACTGCCCAGATTTTCACAGAATGTCAACATTTTTGCCTTGTATTTTAGGTCTGTCCGTCATAAAATTTGCGTTTTTTTTCTGGCAAACCATTGAGGATTGAAGTTACTAAATAATGACAGACACTTGAGTTTCAGACTTCATATCCTTCAGAAAATACATAGTAATGCAAAACCTCTTATTCTAATAACTCTCTAAGTTTGTAAGATTAATATTTAAATTCTGTCCTTTATTTTGTCCCTCCAATTATTTCTGGCTTTGTCCAGACTTTTTACTGTGATAGGTTGAGAGGTATAGCCACCATTAGAAACATTTTACTCTGTTAGCTGCTAAGTAATACTTTTGTGGGTTTTGTTCTTATTCCGGACAAAATATTTATATTTCATATAGTCATCTTGTTTATCATCGTCAGTCATTCTCAAAATTGTATTTCTGTATAAATTTATGAAATGCATGTGTGTAAACAGTGAAAATCTGAGCCCTACTTAAAGAATTGTAATCTGCAGTAATTTAACTTTATGATGTTACAAAGCAGTAATGCTGTAGTGTGTGCACATGCTAAACTAGGTGCCATTTAAAGGCAGAAGCAGTTATTGTGTGTTTCTGCCAGAGTATGCAGTGCTCCTCACTGGCAGAACTAGTGAAACTCTTATAAGTAAGTAATTGATCTGATGTTGTCTGTTCAGTCTTCATCAAAACCAGTGGGTCTCGGTTCTGAGCCCGGAACCGATTCATCCGTCAGCAAGCTAAGGATTCCAAGCTAGAGCTCCTCCCACCCTACCCATACTGCCTAGCCCCTCTCAGATACCTCAGATTTCATTTGCAATGTACAGTGAAGCATTGTGATCAGGTTAGAGCTCCTTCTGGGTGTTTTCTAACATTTGTTCTGCTAAACATAAGTGGTCTTTTGACCTATTTTTCTTCTTCTCCCTTTTTTGGCTCTTACAGTTTCAGATCTGCCCCTTCCCCTCCTGAGCTGTGCATCAGAGACCTCTGTTCTGCCACTGGAGCAACCAGCTTCTCAGGACCTCCAGACTCTTCCACTTCGGGAAGCCCGGACTTCTTCTGACACCTCCCTGGAGCATCCCACTGAGGAGGTTCCCTGGAAGAAAAGGTGCAAAAGGAGGCACCCAGGTTCCCCAGAGGAATCTTTCACAACAGACACTGAATCCGATGAAGGGGAGGAGTCCCCTAGATCTCCACCCAACGTCTCCTTGGAGACATTTTAGAAGTTCTTCACCAGAGAGGTGGATGGTCAGCCCCTACCTCCACCCCAGATGAGTCAGTGTTCCTGGAGACCTTTGGGACTGGCCAGTCTACATCCTGGGTGTCTCCCTCTTGCAGACCCCCTTGTGGACATGGTGTCTGCAAGAGCATGGAAGGAACCAGACACTGCAGAGCCTAGTCCTAAAATAGTGGATAAAATTCATAGTGCCCCCCCAGAATAGACCCTACTGGACGAAGGGCATTCCAGTAGATGCCATGGGGATGGTGGCGTACACCAAGAAATAGCTTGCCCAGGAAAGTTCAACTGTCCATCCCCCTAACAGGGAATCTAGGGCTATGGACAGATTTGGAAAAGGGTCTACACTTCTTCCACTTTTGCCCTCAGAGCACTGAGTAACCTTTCCCATCTTACAAGGCTACAGAGGGACTTACTTAAGGATCTGTCTAGCTCTGGCCCTGAGTCCACGACGGTGGAGGAGTGGACTTCCTTTACCTCCTGTATGGTCACGCTGCAGTCCATTTCCAATGCATCCATGAGGCTGATCTCTGATGTTACAAAGCAGTAATGCTGTAGTGTGATGCACATGCTAAACTAGGTGGCATTTAAAGGCAGAAGCAGTCATTCTGTGCTTCTGCCAAGGTATGCAGCTGCTCCTCGCTAGCAGACTTGGTGAAACTCTTATAAGTAAGTAGTTGTTTGTGTTTATTTTATCTTTAGGAGGTAGGTGGATTGGACCTCAAGGGCTGTAAATAGGAAAGGTAGACACTTACCCAGTAATAAAAAAATAAAAAAGAAATTTCATGAAAAGAGACTGTCAGTTCAAATATCTAAACAAGTTAAGTATTTAAAGGAGAAAAAGTACAACTACAGACTGTCTGAAAACTCCAAAAATACAGTGCAATTTAGCTTTCTCAGCCTTGAGTAAGTTGTACAAAAATGCATAAGCAAAGTAAAACAGTGTAAACTTGTATGTCCAGTAGCACTGCAAATTGCATTCCACCTCACAGCAAGAGGTTTTCCAGTTCTGTTCTTATCTGGGCTGCCTTATATGCAGAAACTGTATGTCCTTTCTGTGTCCAGGTGGGTTTTCTCCTGGTGCACTGTTTTTCTTCCACCTTCCAAACACATAGTAGATGGGGTTGGCATTATTCAAATTGTCTGTAGATGTGTTTGTAGTATGTGAGTGAATGATAATGTGCATTCTGCAGTGGACTAGCACCTTATCCTGAATGAATCTTGATGCCTGCTCCATTTGTTTTATGGGATATGCTCCAGTGGCTCCTTCCCTTGACTCTGTAAAAAGGAAAAAATGGATTACTGGAAAATGGATGGATGGATGCGTTTGTTTTTTATGTATGGATGTATTCATGTGTGCATGTGTGTATGCTCACACACAAATACATACATACACACACACACACACACACACACACACACACACACACACACACACACACACACACACACACACACACACACACACACACACACACACACACACACACACACACACACACACACACACACACACACACACAAATATATAAAGCTACAATGTGAGAACCATACATACATAAATAATGTTGTTTGCTGCCAGGACTTCGCAATAAAGCAGGAAAGAGTTCCTTCTGTTTAGGCAGATGTTGGATTTTTGACTGCTCTTATACATACATAAAAACAGTAGTGCAACTAGGGCGGGGCGAGAGGGACAACTTACCCTGATGCAGAGAGCTGGGGGGTGCAGTCGGCCATCCATCATCCTGATCTCCCAGCTTTTTAGTGCAATACTGTCTTTTAAAAGCCAGTATTGTATTTGCAGACAAACCTGAATGCTGCAGCACTCCATGTGTGGTCAGAACTGTAGCAACTGCTTATTACATTGTAGCAAGCAGATTGCTGCAATTTAAAATTTAAACAAAAAAATTTTTTTTTTTTTTTTAACTAAAATCTGAGTGCTGTAGCACTCTCTGAAGATTATAAACTGTAGCAACTGCTTGCTTCATATGTAGTAGTTTGCTGCAGTTTAAAGAAAAGATTTTTTAAGTAAAACCTGGGTAGCCATGCAGGCAGGGTGTAATATATATATATATATATATATATATATATATATATATATATATATATATATATATATATATATATATATATATATATATATATATATATATATATATATATATATATATATATATATATATATATATATATATATATATATATATATATATATATATATATATATATATATATATATATATACATATATATATATATATTATATATATAGCTGTATACATATATATATATTTATATATATATATATATATATATATATATAGATATATATATATATATTTTTTTTAATGAAATGTGTGGAAGGTGGCTTGAGGGTAGGGCACAGAAATGGGTTCTGAATGGCTGGAGTGGGATGGAGGGGGTGGTGTGTTGTGCATCTGGCCATCTGGTTGATGTGCCAGTTGAAGGAATGGTCGTTTTTTTGGTTTGCATTTCAAATGAAAAGCTTGGGGGGCAAGTTCATGGGACCTACACAGGGCGCTGGTTTACCCAGCTATGCTTATGCATAAAAATACATCAGGTATGGGCCCTTCTAGTCTACATACCAAAACAATAATTCCATGATAAGTATCCAGGTAGTTCTTACAAATGTCTAAACTAGTGCTTGCTTTAATGTAATTTGGTAGTTTGTTCCATGCATCAGCTACTCTCTCAGAGAATTAAGTTAGAATCTCCTACATAGGTTGTCTGATGATACTCTGCTGCATTTTGGTAACCCCAAATATTCCCAAAGTTAGTTGTTTCTAAATGCTGTATGATTTCCATATAAGAAGGTATACTCTTCTGTAACTTTGGCCATTAGGGCCTTAAACTGCCAGTTTTGTATGTTAAAGTATCAGCAGCATATTATTGGATTGGATCAATCAAAAAGAAATGTTAGCTGTACAGAATGCTCTGACAGCCTTCAAGGACCACATTCTTCCAGGACAATTATTGGTAAAGATGGACAGCACCACTGTTATGTGGTACATAAACAAGCAGGGGGGAGCCCACTCATACTCCCTCTGCAGACTAGCCATGGCTCTGTGGAACACAGCCTTGAGCTGCCAAGTGCATCTACAAGCTCAATTCCTGCCAGGCAAGCTAAATACACTGGTAGATGACCTAAGCAGAAATCTCATGGACCCACATGAGTGGAAACTGGAACCAAAGATATTCAACATTTTGAGAAACAAATGGGGGAGCCCAGAGATAGACCTGTTTGCCTCCCCTCAGAACTACCAATTGGACAAATTCTGCACAAGGATTCCCCATAGAAAAGCTTGGAAAGTGGATGCTCTGTCCTTCACATGGAGAAACCTATCATTTTATGCCTTTCCCCCTCTGCCTCTCCTCTCCAAAGTGCTACTAAAGATCAAACAGGACAAACCAAGGACAATACTTATTGCACTAGACTGGTCACGCTAACACTGGTGTACCCCCTCTTGCACAGTGTGTCACTTCTGGAACCATGGCACCTGCCTCAGAACCCTGTCCTGCTGTCCCAGCAGGAGGGCCAGATTCTGCACCCACAGTTTCAAACCCTGAGCCTTGTAGCCTGGCTAATTTCATGATCTCTCTGTTACCATCCCTCAGTAAGCAAGTGCTGGATGTCATTCTGGAGGCAAGGAGGCCTAGTACTAGAAAATCCTATGCTGAAAAATGGCAAAGATTCTCCTCCTGGAACCAAACACAGGGGATGGACACAACAGTGCCCAATTTACCCCATATTCTTCAATACTTAACTGAGATGCTTCACAAGGGCCTTTCCTTTTCTTCCATCAAAATTCATACCTCGGCCATTTCAGCTCATTATAATACAGAGCCAGACCTCTTCTCTCATCCACTGCTGAAACAATTCCTCAGAGGGGCCAAAAACTTAAGACCACCCAGGAGAGCCCCTACTCCAGCCTGGGACCTTAACTTTGTATTGGAAAAACTCACTCTACCTCCTTTTGAGCCAGCTGCAAATGCAGATTTGAAATTCCTTTCTTGGAAAACAGCCTTCCTTCTAGCAATCACTTCAGCAAGAAGGGTGTCTGAATTACAGGCCCTCATGGCAGTGGAGCCTTTTATCATCTTTCATGCGGACAGGGTGTCCCTCAGGACCACTCCCTCCTTTATGCTCAAGGTGGTATCCAGTGTGGCCCTTAATCAGTCCATTCATTTGCCAACCTTCTTTTCTAATCCACAACAAAGGGGAACAAATACTGCACTCCTTGGATGTGCACAGACAACTTAGATTTTACTTGGACAGGGCTAAGCCTCTCAGGAAATCTGAACAGCAGGGACATCCTAGAAGCTGCTACCTGGAGTTCTGTACATACCTTCACCAAGCATTACCACTTGCCAATTTTTTCTAAATCCAGAGCTGGTTTTGCCACTGCGGTCTTGCAGGGCCTTATAGCTGGTCCTAATGTTGACTAATTGTCTCCTCCCTTCCTTAGCTTTGGGAATCTACCCAAATGTAATGACTGCAACAGTGAAACAGGAAGAACATAGTACAGTTGTGTACACTTACCATAAATGTAGATGTTCGAGTGTATTCGCTGTTGCAATCCTGGTTCCCCTCCCTCCTGCCCCCTGACTTTTATTGACTATACCTCTATTCTTGCTTACTATGCTTAAAGCTTTCTGGTGTATTTGCTTTTTTGTTGGAGGTGTAACCTTATATATATAATTGCTTTTATTTTTTTATATTTTTCTTGTAACAGATATGTTTGTTTTTCAATTGAATTGTAGAAGTTATAGGTCGCATTAAAGGTGCGAAAAGTTTTGAAATTATTTATTGTGGTCTCATTCTTTTTATATCACAAAAACCTGGCATTTTAACAGGGGTGTGTAAATTTTTTATATCCACCATGTATACACACACACACACACACACACACACACACACACACACACACACACACACACACACACACACACACACACACATTGTTTTCACTATTGCACTATACTTTAGTGGTTAAGACTGTGAAAAACATGTTAAAGTTTATGTATTTTTATTTTTTCATAAAAAAATGTGTTTGTAAATCTTGCAGTGTATAAAATATATAATTTGTAGAATGTATAGAATGTAAAACAATAATTTATGCTGAATGTATGAATGTTTCAGTGGAAATTAAGAAAAACTGTTAGAAACTAAATTTAAATCTTGAACTGTGACTTATGCCAAGGATGCATTACTGTATTTGTCCCACCCCAGCCAAGTTAAAAGACTAAAACCAAAAAGCGATGGATGTGCAGGCTCAAATAACCAAAACCAAACCAAAAGTCCTGCTAGGAAAATCCAAATGAAGGTCTGAAACACGAATGACCACTTTATTCAAAGTGAATATTAAAGCAACAAGTCACAACTCCAAAACACTTTAACGCCACAGAAATTACATACGTTTTCGACCCCTGTAACAAGGTCTTCATCAGAAAAACTGAAGTACATCAAAATAAAGCGCCTTTTATACATCATCAATTAATTGAATACATCAATTAACCATTAAAAACAACTGTGTAGTTTTTTAAAAGATAAAATCCTTCTGTGATAAAAACAAATTGTACATTACAAGTATAACTCAATAATCCAGCTAAAACCATATGTTAAATAGCCTAATAAGATAATGAATAAAAATATATATTAAAAATCCCTTTTGAATAAATTAAAAAACTCTCTGCAATGATGAAAATATATGTTGTATAACATTGCCACCCTGTGGCATAAATGAATAACTTCATAATTTAGCTGCTCTAATCTTGAGCACTGAGGAAATAGAAAGTATGTCATTAACACCTGGAAATTTCATGGAATCCAAAATGATTTGCCAATACAGTTCTTTATACTCTAATTTAGCCTCCCACATACCACCCCTAATTTCCTTAGGGACAATTTCCAAAACAAAAAAAGGAAATGAAGCTTGAGAACATTTTAAAGTGTGTCTGTACAATGCATTTTTATTACATTGTCTTCTAATTTCATATAAATGTTCATAAATTCGACTTTTCAGTTTTCCCCACATAAAAGGAGCTGCAAAAATTGCACGTAGCAATATACACAACCCCTTGGGTATTACAATTGGAGAAACTATCACTAACTATATTTCTGTCCCTTGAAGGGATGATAATGTGAGTTTGGTTGGCTACGTAAGCACATTGCGAACAAGCTCCGCATTTAAAAGTGCCTAACATTCGTAAGGAACCATTAGATTTATTACATGCATTAAACTCAAAAAGTTGCTTAAAATTCTGGTCCTTTCTATAAATGAATTTCAATGATTTGTTTTTGAAAATCTCTAAATCAGAAAATTCAACAAACTTATTCCATTCCCTAGTAATAACCTCCATGATGACACATGAATCCCCTGAATAATCAAATATAAAAGCTTCACCAAAATTATCAGGTGTATTGTTTAAGGGAACTGAGAAAACAGTGTTTTAAAAATCCCGTCCTAAGATGGGGGCAAAGCTATCCTTTCTCCCGTGAACCACCACATCCAACATTTCTTCCAATAGAGCTTGGGGGTATCCCCGTTCCCTAAACATATCCAAAACTTTATTACTTTCAGTAAAAAAATCATCATCATTGGATGTCATCCTACTAATCTGAACTAGTTGACCTTTAACAAGATTCTTTTTCTGAAAAAAATGGATGACCACTTTTGAAGTGGAGATAAGAATTAGAAAAAGTTTCTTTGCGATATATATTTGATGAAAAACCATTGTTGGTTTTAGTAAGAGTGACATCCAAGTAGGTAAGAACATAAGGATTGTAACTATAAGTAAAATCCAAAAATGTGGTGGTGCCTTTTATGTATTCCAAAATTTCAATAAACTTCTCATAGGAACCTTTCCAACAAATAACTATATCATCCAAAAATCTTTTATATAAGCACCAATATGGTGCAAAAGGACTCTTTAGGACATATAGCTCCTCCCACCTAGATAAAATGATGTTTGCATAGGTGGGGGCACATTTGGCACCCATAGCCACCCCTTTGGTTTGTTTAAAAAACTCTCCCTGAAAAAACATAAAATTATTGTTGAGGATGATTTCCATAAACAATAAACAGTTGTTGAAGTCATCTTGGGGGAATAATTTACTATCCCTCATACTCTCTTCCAACCATTGGAGTCCCTTATCATGAGGAATGGACCCAAACAAGTCCACTACATCAAGTGTAACAAACACCAAGTCAGGAGAAAACAGGTTAGGTTCAACACACCTAAGAAAATCCCATGAATCCTTCAGTGTAGCAACACCCTGGTAAGAAAGTGGTTTCAGTTTTTCATCCACAAATTTTGCCAGTGGTGTAGTAACTGAACCTTCGGAGGATACAATAACACGCAAGGGAGGGTCCATTAGGTCCTTATGGACCTTTGGTATACCAAACACCGAAGGTACTCTAGGATGTGGGTTGGTCAAAAAATTAAAATTCTCTAGGGAAATAGAACCCTCCAAAAGTAAATCATTAAGTAGTAAACTAATTTTTGAATATGATACATTAACTTCATTAATAGAAGCCCTAGAATATTTGTTAGTATCATATAACAGTTCTGTCATCTTAGATTCATAAATAATGAAATCCATCAGAAACATTCCACCCCCTTTATCAGGTTGCATAATCCTGATGTTGGTATTGTTCCTAAGTGCATCAAACACTCTTCTTTCTTCCTGTGTTAAGTTAGAAAAAATCCTGTGCTGTAACAGACAATCAGATATTAAAAGCAATTGATATAACTAGGAAATCACAAAAATGTAGAGTAAATTCAAATGCCGCTGAGCAAAGCAATGGAGGATACCAAAAAAAGCACAGTCTCAGAGGTTTTCTAAATCCAACGGCTAGTAAATCTAGTAATCCAAAAGCAAGCAGAACTTATTGGAAGGCAGGTTTATTAATAAAATCAGGTTAGCGCTTTCGCAATAGCTATGTTTATTTAGAGCAGTGATTTCTGATGCTTTATGTGATAAGGTCTGAAGAAGCTATTGCGAAAGCGCTAACCTGATTTTATTAATAAACCTGCCTTCCAATAAGTTCTGCTTGCTTTTGGATTACTAGATTTACTAGCCGTTGGATTTAGAAAACCTCTGAGACTGTGCTTTTTTTGGTATCCTCCATTGCTTTGCTCACATTTTTTTGTTCGCTGAGCATTAACTCCGCTGGTTCAATTACTTTCATAACTAGGAAATCAGTTTCTTTTCAAAAACTGATGTACACGCAATTGATGATTTGGAACAATGCATATTACACACATCTTAGATTACATAAATTTAACCCTAGGAATTCTCCAATTTGTCCATACTATGCAGATCAAACAGCGGATCTTCTTCATATGTTCTGGAGTTGTAAATGCGTATATAAATTTTGGAACTCTCTTAAAGTACAACTGCAAAAGATGGGTTATCAAAGTTCTACACTGTCATGGGAATTTATGATTCTACACATTCCTCCAAGAGAGCTTTCCAGATCGCAAACTATTATTTGTATGAATTTTTTTTTGCTGATGAAACTCTATATAGCCACAAATTGGCTAGAACCACATAAGACATCATGGAATAATTTTAAGCTTGTGGCTATAAAACATATACTAGCACATAAATTACTTCTGAAACAAACTAACAAAAATATTAATAACCCGAAAATATGGGAAAAGGTCTTCAATATTATATTAGCATGATACTGATTTTAGGAATATATTAAATATAGGAAGCATTTCATGTAGATATTGTATAAATGGTTTGTAGTAGTTATAGTGTATTATGTGTGTGATGTTTATTGTATTTTTGTAATGTTTTTGGAAAATATATTTCAATAAAAATTTATTATGGAAAAAAAAAAGAAAAAATCCTGTGCTGAGCAACTGTGTTCCTTATTTCTCTTTCTAGAACAATTTCTAAATTTTTCAATTGATGATGTAATAACGGGTTAAAAAGACTTTTTCTCTTTAAAGAATTGTTACATGAATTACCAAATTGTTTGTCCTGAAAAATTAGGGCCAAGTTTATTTTCCTTAAAAATAGTTTTAGATCCACTATTAACTTAGGTATACTAGCCTTTCTCAAAGGAATGAACTTGAAACCTTTAGAGAACAAATCAAAATGTTGCACAGTCAAAATCAAGTTGGTATAATTGAAAATGTTGTATCCATTAAATTGAAAGGTATAACCTTGCTGAACTATATGTGAGTTAACATCAAAATTTATCTCCTGTGGTTCCATCTGCGATTGTATGGTTGGTACTGGACAGGATTCTGGTTGCAAATCCTGTCCGACCTCCTTAAAGGGGGTGGGGGTTCCAGCAGAAAACCTTCCTGATCTTCATGAAACACTTCTTGTCTGTCTTCATCAAATTCGTGTGGGGAAGATGCAAATCTTGTTTGGTACCCCCTAGAACCTGAACCACCAGGGGAGCGAAATGGTTTAGGTGGAGGATAGGCATTACCTTCCCTGTAATCCCTTAGGTCCCTTTCCAGTTTAGTTTGTTTCCTCTTCATATTATTAGTACATCTAATCTCGATGTCAGAAAATATATCAAAATATAGTTTCTTCTCAGATTCAATAGTAAAAACCAGGTCATTAATAATAGTGTTATTAATAGTTTCTATTTGGTCTATAATAGACATCCTGATTCTTTCATTTTCTTTAATAATAGCACCTACCACATCCAAACCACATTTGTCATAAATTTTAATTAAATCAGAATGAAATTCAGACCCTTGAACTACATTGTTAGGGAATTTCACAATTCTAAGCCCCTTAGGCACAATCTGTTTATCAAGGCATTCCTTAAGGAATGTACAATCACATCCTAAGCATTTATATTTCTCCAAAAAATAATGTAAGTCATCTAAGTTCTCTCTATAAGTTTTAACATCGTGTCCCTTCTGTCGAACAGTTTTGAAGGAACCATTAATAGGGAAATTTTTGTCTAAAAACGCTTTAAAGCCATTAACTGACATAACAGAAGAAAAGTCACCTTGGTTTTCAAGCGGAACATCAGTTTGCCCACTCGTTTGTTCTCGTCCTCTGTTGTCACGACCAGATTGTGAACTAGAACGTAATAACCGTGGAAAATCTCCAAAATCGTCATTGTTAGTTAGTTTATATCCTTTGGAACCATCGTTAGTATTGAAAGATGGAAAATGCCTGTTAGGCTGTTTGCTCCGTGAAGGCAACGATAGTTGTGGTGCACTGTTTGAACTGGAAACAAGTTCAACAATAGAAGAACAAGCTGGTGTCAATAATTCGACAAGCTGAGACAACTGACCAATGACTTTGCGTAATTCACCCTTCGCATGGTGGTTAGGTGATTCAAGTTCGGTTTCACCCTCTGGATTCCCCACCATCGTAAAAAGACCAAAACCAAAAAGCGTTTCAGGTCTGAATCACGAATTAAAGTTAAAAGACTCTGAAAGTAGGAAACACATTACTCACCTTTAAAACCAAATAAGAAGGACTGTCTTGTACTCTTAAGTGGGGAAAAAAACTACTAGTTGCCATAAGTTGCCTCCTTACTCCTGGACTGTGCAGATGGTGGATTGCATGTCTTGAAACGGAGCACAAGATAAACTCTATTTTACCTGTAGAATTATGCAAATGCTGTTTGGACATCTAATTTGGAAGAGTAGTAGATAGAAATTCTGAATATCTCTTTAGCTTCTCATAGTTATAGGTCCAGATAAGATGTTGATAGAGTTCTACTCTATCTCATCTGTCCATTTAAACACATCTAGTTTATATTTTCTTTGTGCAAGTTTAAAGCTGCTTGTATGTTTGATTTTGTCAAGTGCAGTACTTAGAAAGACCCCAAAGTATGTTTATCATTCCCAGTACTGCAGTAGCCCTTAGGCTGTAAGTGTTGTTTCCAGCCTAGGAAACAACTGGCCAGGTTCAAAAAACTCTGGCTACTTCCCCTCTTCCCAAAACTCCTTCACTGTGACTCCTGATTAAGCTAATCCCAAGGAGGGAAATCAGTAGATTGAAGCTTTCTTCAGCATTTTCCTGCCATCTCAAGAAGAAGCAGCTGTCTTGGGCTTCAGAGGAGCAGCAATTGTCTGAGAGTTTTGTTTCTGGCAGATAAGTCTCCATTAGGGAATCCTTACACTAAGAAATGATTGCCCTTTTTAGAAACAAAAACAAGATTTAATGTATTTTTTTATTAAAAAAGTTATTTCCCCTTTAAGAAACCCAGTATTTTTTTTTCACAATCTCTGAAATTTCCTGTCAGGGAATACTATTTTCAACCAGTAGTGTTTATTAATGTATTTGTGGCTATTTTTTTTAAATATATACTGCTTATGTAAATTTGAATATTGTTGTACAGAAAAGAGTCTGGAGGAACAGGCAGGACTTTATGTGTCACTGTAATGCTTATGCTGATCTTGTGACAACCTACCTGCCGTACTCATTTTTGTCAGAATGTGTATGTGAGTGTTTGAACAGTACTGATAGGGGGATTCTGTTCTACTTTTACTTTTTCTCAGTTAAGGACTGGGGACAGTATTGAGTTTGTGTGCTGTTTGTGAACACTCAGTGACAGCTTACCTTCCAACCTGCTAGCTTCAGCAATGCTTACTGCTTTTGGTAATTCCCACCTGTTGTAGCATCAATACTTACTCCATTCCAGCTGGCAGTACCTAGAAAGGAAAAAAAAATCACTTACCAAGGAATCCTTGCCGTTGTCGCTAACTCAGTTTGTGCCGCAGTCAATAGGGGGTGAACCTGCAGTAGTCACTCGTTGTTCCTCAGAATACTGTTGTTTCTGTCTTCTGTTGCAGTTGTTTTGGCCAGCATGAACTGGGGGTCATCCATGTCCTCTTTGAGTGTTCTAGTGTCCATTACAGGCATGAGATAGCCATCTTCTATAGATCTAGGAGATACTCCAAGAAATTCTTTTCAGGGTAACCGAACCAAGAGGCCATTAGAATGGGCAGATGTCTTTCCTTTGAGTTGGTCCCCTTTGCTGGAACACTTAAGAAAAGCAAACAAACAAAAATAAATAAACATTGTTCTTATAGTGATGTTATTTCTCTTAAAAATATGAGTTCCTTACCTTGGCTAGACAGACACTGCAGGCAGTAAATTCTGGTACATAGAAGCCTTTACATTTAGGCATCCTCTAAATTGATTTCCAAGGAAACAGTCTGATGATTCTGATTTTTACAGATATAGGTCTACTTTTCCTGCAAACTCCCAAGCCCAGCTCTGATTGTAAGGAACATTTTAATTATTATCCTGCTTTGGAGGAATTTTTCTTTTAATCAGACCACTGACAGGATGAATGATGTATTTTTATGGGAACAAACAGATGATCCCCTTGAACTCAGGAGGTATTATGACAGTCTATACTTCATTCCTCTCCATGGCTTATATAATTTTCATGATACCTCTAGCTAGATTACACATGAGAAATATACAGTAGTTTCTAAAAAACATATGACCACAGCATTTTTCATTTTTTGAAGTATCAGATTCCAGCTTTGAGTTTTATAAAATGGGAATTGGTGAACACAAGTTCAACTGAACCCAGGTCTTTCCTTCTCTCAAACCCCAAACCAGTGTGTCAACACAGATGCATCAGATTTTGCTTAGGGGCAGTTTACAGAGGGTTAAATGTGCAAGGCCTTTGGAATCTTCTCAACAGACTAAAGCACATCAACTTAAAAGAAATGTTACAAGTAACCCAAAAAGTGGTGCAGTGGTGCAAAAAGAAGAACAAATAAACCAAAAAACGCACCACCAGGGTTTACAGACTCTACACAGTTTTATTTAACACAAATTGTTAAGCGCTTTCATCAGTCCAAGTTGACTTCATCAGAACAATTACACTTCCCTCCTGCTATAGCAGTATCACCATTTTGTCATGTAGGTACTGTTCTTTTGTAAGAGATTCTCTTTCTTTTGTGACTCCCTGATTTTCTTTTTGATGTGCTCAAGCTTTGAGGACAGCATTAAAAAAGCTGTATTGTGGCAGTGCACTCCTTTGAAATGTTTCCTCTGTAATATTTCAGCATAGGCTTCCAACAGTTCGCTGCCATTTGACTGTTGAAAAGCACTTTCCCAGTACAGAAACTGATGAGACTGTTAGTGAGCTCTCAGAAGTGTATTAGCAGAAGTTTTCACCATAAAAGGGTTCTCATCCAGGAAAAAAGAGGTCATTGTTCCCCTCTACTCGACACTCATTAGACCCATTATAAAGTACAACGCCCCTTTTGGAATGTACCTCACAAGACATCTGCAGCAGCTGGAAAGGCCACAGAAGTACTTCACAAAGGGGACTACTGGCCTCAAACAGATGCCCTACACTGACCGTCTCAAAAAACTCCAGCTTTACTCCGTAGCATATCGCCTACTCCGAGGTGATCTCTGCCTAACATATAAAGCTATGTCAAACCCAGAGCTGTTGGACATGCTACACCTAAAGAAATCCCAATCCCTCAGAGCTGCACGCTCTAGGGACCTAAACCTTGTCATCATATTAAACAGGACATGCTGGAGGGATAGATTCCTGTCCCAGAGACTTCCCGTATTCTGGAACAGGCTACCCATTTATGTCAAGCAAAGTTCTTCATTAGCACTCTTCAAGAAAAATCTTTATGAGTGGATGGGATATAGGAAATACACCCCGGGGATCACTTCTGTGTCTTTGCTTGACAGTGGCACAAGAAAATAACTTTCTTGGGTGGCGTAAGCCAGGGAACCTTGTTGGATAGGCTTATGTAGGGCCTTGTGCCGATAGCCTAGTACCTATCTATGAACCTTTAATATTTTTTCCAGTGTGACATCTAAAATTGCTCCATAAAAAGCCATTGTCCTCATAGGCACTTTTTATTCTTTGACAAATTCTATAAGTTTCAGTTCTGGAAAAAAAATCCCAGCTTCACAAACATTGTGATTTTAATCATTATTAATGTCACCAGCTGCAGGAAATTCTTTGGTATCTCTAGTGTCACATATTCCATGCTAGAATAAAAAATTCTGCAGGTCTGCTGTTCCATTGGGAGGTACATTCACTTCTCAGGTTTACTGATATTCTACACAATTGTAGGTGTGAAACAAATAATAGCCTTTATCACTGTAACTTCTGATTTAAATTGCCAGAGCAAAGACTCCTTTTAATGTGCCCATGTTAAGCCGCATGTTGTGGAGTGGGTTCAGAGTAGTGATCTTGCTTAACATGAGCACTGGGTGTAATTTCACAGGAAAGGTGAATTTTATGTAATAATACATTAAAAGGAGTCTTTGCTCTGGCAATTTAAATCAGAAGTTGCAGTGATAAAGGCTTTTATTTGTTTCACATCTACAATTGTGGAGAATTTCAGTAAACCTGAGAAGTGAATGTACCTCCCAATGGAACAGCAGACTTGCATGGAATATGTGACACTAGAGCTACCAAAGAATTTCCTATAGCTGGTGACAGAGAAGAAATATTTTTAAAACATTAATAATGATTAAAATCACAGTGTTTGTGAAGCAGTGATTTTTTTCTAGAACTGAAACTTGTAGAATTTATCAAAGAATAAAAAGTGCCTATGAGGACATTGACTTTTTATGGAGTAATTTTAGATGTCACACTGAAAAAAATATTGGTGAAAACTTCTGCTAATTCACTTCTGAGAGCTCACTAAAAGTCTTATCAGTTACTGTACTGGGAAAGTGTTTTTCAACAGTCAAATGGCAGTGAACTGTTGGAAGCCTGTGTTGAAATATTACAGAGGAAACATTTCAGAGGGGTGGACTGCCACAACATAGCTTTTTTAATGCTGTCCTCATAGCTTGAGCAGGTCAAAAAGAAAATCAGGGGGTCACAACAGAAAGAGAATCTCTTACAAAAATCAGTACATACATGACTACTGCTAAAGCAGGAGGGAAGTGTAATTGTTCTGATGAAGTCAATTGGATTGATGAAAGCGCTTAACAATTTGTGTTAAATAAAATTGTGTGGAGTCCGGAAACCCTGGTGGTGCGTTTTTTGGTTTAAAAGAAATGTTGTTTGTGATCATTGCCTTGAAGTCTCTCCATCACTTTTGGTTCCCTGGACCTCTTCATGTGATTACAGAAAATACCAGAGTCATGTAGTATATAAACAATCAGAGAGGTATAAAGAATTCTCTGTGCAGGCTGGCAGTGATGGCTTGGGAGTTATTCAGCATTCCTTAACCGTCCAAGCATCTTATATTCCATCAGCACAAAACATAGTGGCAAATAAGCTGAGTAGGAGCATGAAAGACTCTCACGAAGGGAAATTGAATGAGAAGGTCAGGAATTGATCTGTTTGTGAGGAACACCCCTAATGGATCTATTTTCCTCCTTTCAAAATAGACAACTAAGCAAGTTTTGTTCTAGGCCTTTTTGCAAGCAAGCTTGGAAAATAGATGGAAAGTAGATGCATTTTCATTTCCTTTAGAAGGGAATATTCCTTTGTGTGTTTCTACCGTCTTTACTGATATCAAGGGTATATATGAAGATTCAGAAAGATACCCCAAAAATCATTGTAGTGACCCTCTTTTGACCTGGGAACATTGGTTCTCTCTTCTTATGGAAATGGCCGAAGGCAATTACCACAAACTTCTCCTCACAGAAAGGATCTACTCACTTAAGACAGGGAGTTTGATACACTCCAGTATCAATCCCCTTCAAATGACTGCCTGGATGGTTTAATGTTAATACCTTTTGGGCACTTATTTCACCTGGACATGTAGCGGGTACTAAAGCAGGCAAGAAAACTTCTTACTAGAAAATCCTATATTTGTAAATGGAAGCAATTTTGTAGTTGGTGCCTAACTAATAACAAGGGGCCCACCTTAGATTTTTTGGTACTGGTCCTCAAGAGTTTGTGTGAGTTACTTTCCTCTGCCCTTGCTTATTCCTCATTAAATATTCATTTTGTGGCTATTTCAGCTTGTTGCCCACAGATCATTTTCTTTATTCTCTGTTGTGAAACAGTTTTTAAAATGAGTTTTACATCTGAGACGACCTTCTAAACAGGTTACTCCTCCTTGGGATCTCAGTTATGTGCTGAAAGAATTAACAGTATCATTTTTTGAACCTGTCCATCAAATTGATTTAAAGTTCTTGAGTTGGAAAACTGTACTCATCATTGCTCTGATATCTGCAAAAAGACTCCATAAGTTGCACATTCTCTTTATGTTGGACACCATCTGATTTTTCACAGGTATAGGGTCTCTTTAATAACAAACCCCTCATTCATGCCCAAAGTGGTTTCAGAATTTATTTGGAGTCAATCCATCAGTCTCCTAGTTTTCTACTCAGCACATAGAAAGCAGGAAGACTGGACTCTGCATATTGTGGACATGCATAGGCAGCTCAGGTACTATCTTGACAGAACTAAGATCTTTAAAAAAGCAGGTTAGCTATTTAGTTCCTATCAAGGGGCAAAAAGGGGGACACCCTGTGTCTAAACAGACAATTTCCAGGTGGTTTATCCTCAGCTGTTGTTTGTTTTGCTATTCTCACCATGACAAATCCATTCCAGGCAGTATCAAGGTATATTCTTATAGTGCCTTGTCTTTGATGGCCATACTGGAAAGGTGTGGAGTATAGAAGTATTCTAGAGGCAGCACGGTCCCCTGTGCATACTTTTATGAAGTACTGCAAACTGGATTCCTTTTGTAGGTCCAGGTCGAGTTTTGCTAGGACCATTCTCCAAGGGTTCCTGGATCGATATCCTTCCTCCTCTCAGTTTGACTGCTGAAGCAGTAGGAATGATGAACATAGTACAGTTGTGTAAGTTGCATTTAGCCATAACAATAAATGTCCGAATTCTTCATTGTTGCAGTAGCCGACCCACATTCCATCCCCCTACTCTTGTATGTAGTTGTAGTTTGGATATAAAGTAGGGTTGCATTTCCTTCTACTTTATATATTTTATTGTTACTATTGGTTGTTTGAGTCAGGGTTGTTAGGCTCTTCTCTCCTTGTATGGGCAGGAAAGTCCTGAAGAAAGCATCACTCTTACAGCAGTCATAGTGAAGGAGTTGGTGGTGGTGGTGGGGGTTTCTTTTGAAGCTGAACAGTTGTTTCCTAGGCAGGATTGAACTCGTATAGGCTAGGGGCTACTGCAGGAGTGAGAAGTTTGAACATCTACTGTTATGAGTAAGTGTACCTGATACAACTGTACTTTCCTAACCATGAATGTCACAGCCTAAAGTCCATGAGCTACCAAGAGAAGCTTGAAGCTCTGTCTGTTTACTCAATGTCTTACAGACTTTTGATAGGAGATCTCTGTCATGCCTACTGCACAATTAGAGATCGGATTGTGCTGGACTTGCTGTTTCTGCACAAGTTCAATATCTCCACTAACACTAGAACCAGGGACCTAAATCTTCTCCAACAGAAAGATAAAATTTGGGTGAGGGACATGTTTATAACCCATCACGTCCGAAACCTCTGGAATAAACTTACCGAGCATGTTAAGCGATGTGACTCACTATTTTCCTTTAAACAGAAACTAGATGACTGGATGGGTATCCATGAGTTTACTCCAGGATTGACTGGTATGGCCCTCCTGGAGAAAAGATATGCAGCCCAAAGGATGGTGCTGGCAAGGCATGCATGGTCATACATTTCAGTAGCCTTATAAAAATCTGTGAATCTATGACTTTCTGAATCTGCTGGTGGTGAAATTTTTAGCTTAGGTGTATTTGCATTGAATTTATTACATTAACTGTTGGCTCATGACTTTTCAAGAGTAATTGCTCAAGCTGTTACTATACAACTATGTAATGGCTGGCTCATTTTAAGGGAAAACAGTAACTATCTTTTTGGAATGTTAGCGTGGTCTCAGTGGTGGCAGCTTTACTGCAAATATATGGAAGAGGCTGTTAGTGCTAGAGAGATATTACTCCTCTTGGAAAATGTTGTCTGTCTGCAAAATAACCTTGGTCACGTCTCAGTTACTGTTGGTAAGTTTGTATTGGAAGGCAATGAGCTCAGTCAGAGGTGTTATCTGCAAGTATACAGTGTAAAGCTTATTTGGTAGTGGTTGTTACCTGAGGCAGAAGTGCACATTTACTATGTACTCTTAAGGCCATTTTACCCTCATTTATTATTTGATGTTCACACTGAGGTTTTAAGATCCGTAAATTGTTGACGGCTGTTTGTATCATGAGACTGCAGCCCCAGTCCATCACAAAGATGATGAAGTGAGGAAAAAGCTGCAGCCTACATTCATCAGTCTGACTAGTACAGCTTCGGTGTAGATGATCTAAAACTATATTCAAGCTAGCTAACCACTCTGTGCCTTAGTATACATCAAAGCGAACACCAGTATCTATGTGACTTAGTTGCCTAAAAATGTGAAGAAATTAGTGTCATGCTAGATTCCTTGACAACGGACATACTAAGTGTCACCTTGCTGACAACATTTGACCACATGTAATGTGACTGACAGTAAAGTTATCAAATCCATTTGGAATCAAGTTACTCTAGCTTAACTTTATTATCAGTTTATAACACATTAGCAGGTATTGTAAGGCTTTACCTCCAAACCCTCTTTGTTATGTATTATCCTCTCTAGGTCATACATAATCTTCAGTGAAGGCAAGACTAGTGTGTCATGTTCATTGACTGTCTCAATCAATTCTCCTGATTGGCCTGGTGACTGTCAGCATGTTTAGAAGTGATGGAGAAATATTGATCAAGAGTACATACACCATGCCCACTGCAGTGGCACAGAAGAATAGAACCTTGAATCTGATGCTTATTACTCAGGATCAAAGAGTCAGCTTGGTTGGTGTAGCAGGAGTAATTGAGGGGAGCGCCACCTTTTCGTGTCCCATGTTCTTGGCACTTAAACTGTCATCATGCATTTTTATGCAAAGTCTTTTTTCAGTGATGTTTCATTACATAAGCTGTAGTGGAATTTAATACGGTCTCTGAGGTCAGGTAACTTGGAGTAGAGAGAGAATGTGAGCTTTTTTTGTTTTGCTACCTTGTTCAGCCTTATAGGTAGCATATTTAGTGATTGAGTATGTGTCAGCAAAGGTACCATATAGGGGAATGCAGGGAGGTGGAGGCCACTGTGTAGAAACTAATTTTACTCAGGTTTGTATGCTGTGTTTTCTTTTAGCTTATGTCTGTAGTATTTTTACATTTTACATAATTCCTTTGAGATGTTTCATGTCTCAGCATAGCAGGACATAAACAACATTGGCAACCTTCAAACACTGGACCCCACCCAGTTTGGGTTCGTGAGGGGCCGATCTTGTCTCCTGAACCTGATTGACTTCTTCAAATCAGTCTCCAGAGCTGTGGATGAGGGTAAGGCGGTCCACACAGCCTATCTGGATCCTTAACCTCAGGGCTCATGTGGAACCAGGGCTAAATTCGGCTGTTAATATTAGGCCTGCACTTTTATAAAGCATAAATTTATTTATTTTTTTTTTGTTTAAATATTCCTTCATCCTTCTATTTTTTTCCTTCTTCCTTTCTTTCTTTCCCGTATTCCACTCCCCTTCCTTCTCCCCTCCCTTCCGTTTCCTTTCTTCCCTTCCTTTCCTCCCCTCCCCCTCTCCCTTTTCCTTTTCCCTCCTTTTTCCTTTCCTTTCCTTCTTCCCCCCTTTTTTCCTTTCTTGGTCCTTCTTTTAGCATGGTTGTTAACATATTTCATTCTATTTATATATCCATTCCAATATATATTTTTAGATTGTTGGTTTTTATTTATATTGATTAATGAAAATATTTAATATATTTTTTCTTTTGAAATATATGGGATGATTAGATGGTTTTAGATGTTGAGATTTTGTTATAATAGTGCTTTAAATATGGTCATTTTTATACCTTATTCATATGTATTTTATATACTGAACCTGTATGGGCTTAAATGATACAAAAGTTTCCTTTTGCCATGTATGGGTATGGTTTCCTGCTTAATTATCTCATAATTGTTTTATTCATTGTCTAATTGCCTTATTAAATGTTTTGGTATAGTGTATATAAGGGTAGGGTTTACCCCCTTTTTATTGTAACCTGATGAAGCGCATGACAAATGTGCGTGAAAGCGCTTGTTCTTTTATATAATTAAATCGAATTGTTTGATTTTATCATCGTGGTGGTTTCAGTGATTTCTCAGCTGCTTGGTTGAGCAGGAGTAATTGAGGGGAGCGCCACCTTTTCGTGTCCCATGTTCTTGGCACTTAAACTGTCATCATGCATTTTTATGCAAAGTCTTTTTTCATTGATGTTTCATTACATAAGCTGTAGTTGAATTTAATACGGTCTCTGAGGTCAGGTAACTTGGAGTAGAGAGAGAATGTGAGCTTTTTTTGTTTTGCTACCTTGTTCAGCCTTATAGGTAGCATATTTAGTGATTGAGTATGTGTCAGCAAAGGTACCATATAGGGGGATGCAGGGAGGTGGAGGCCACTGTGTAGAAATTATTTTTACTGAGGTTTGTATGCTGTGTTTTCTTTTAGCTTATGTCTGTAGTATTTTTACATTTTACATAATTCCTTTGAGATGCTTCATGTCTCAGCATAGCAGGACATAAACAAAGACATTGGCAACCTTCAAACACTGGACCCCACCCAGTTTGGGTTCGTGAGGGGCCGATCTTGTCTCCTGAACCTGATTGACTTCTTCAAATCAGTCTCCAGAGCTGTGGATGAGGGTAAGGCGGTCCACACAGCCTATCTGGACCTCGCCATGGCCTATGACACCATCCCCCACTCTGGAATCATAGATAAACTTACTAAGCTGGGCATAAATCCGTACATCACTCGATGGGTTGTCAACTGGCTTACTGACAGAACCCAGACTGTAAAAGTAGCCGACTCCAAATCCAGCTCCAGACAAGTGACAAGTGGAGTACCTCAGGGTTCAGTCTTGGGACCGCTCTTGTTTGGCATCTACTGTCTCTGAAGTACAGGCCAACACTAAGGAACTCCGGCTAACAAAGTTTGCAGATGACTGCAAACTGGGAGCCATTATTGAATCCCCAAATGATGTGGATATTCTACAAAAAGGCCTTACAGAAACAGATGCTTGGTGCCAGAGTCATGGAATTACCACATAGGTGGCAGTGCACTAAACACTGAAAGTGTGATGAGAGACTTAAGTACACAGGTGGACAGTGGTCACACCTTCGATAACCACATCGCCGCAACAGTCAGGAAATCCTTCTATGTGGCGCACCTCATCACTAAGGGCTTTTCATCCAGAAAAAAAGGAGGTCATTGTCCCACTGTACTCATCCCTCATAAGACCCATTATAGAGTACAATGCCCTATTTGGTATGTACCTCACAAGACATCTGCAACAGCTGGAAAGGCCGCAGAAATACCTCACTAAAAGAATCACAAGCCTAAAGCAGATGCTCTATGCTGACCGCCTAAAAAAAACTCCAGCTATACTCTGTGGCATATCATCTACTCAGAGGCGATCTCTGCTTAACATACAAGGCCATGTCAAAACCTGAGCTGTTGGACATGCTCCACTTAAAGAAATCCCAATCCCTCAGAGCCACACACTCCAGGGATCTAAACTTTTGTCATCACAGTGAACAAAACATGCTGGAGGGATATGTTCCTGACCCAGAGACTCCCCATACTCTAGAATAGACTGCCCATACATGTCAAGTAGAGCGCCTCCTTGGCCTTCTTCAAAAAGAACCTTGATGATTGGATAGGAGATAGGTAATTCACCCTAGGGATCACGTCAGTCGCCCTGCTAGACAGGGGTCCAGGGAAGTAAATACTGTGGGAAGAAATATCCAGGGAATTGTTATGGCTGGGCTTGTATAGGCCCTAGGACTGATAGCCTAGTACCAACCTATGAACCTATTATAGCATCGCATAGCATGACCTGTTGTTTCATTATAGCATAGCATGCCATAGCAGGACTTGTTGTTTCATTGTAGATCCGTAATGAAACGTTAAGTCCTGCTATGCTGATTCACAGAATTGTACATCTGATGGTCATCATTTTCATCCCACTGGGGGGATGTGGGAGTTTCTGCTGCATTGGTGCCCAGAATGGATGCTTAGCAGCTGCATCTATAACATGGTATTTTGCAGAACGCTCAGGGTGTTGCCATGGGGCAGCAATTCTTGTACATCTCCAGCTAGTCCTGGACATTGCACAAGTGGTACTTTTAAGGTTTTGAGGACATATAGCTGATATAAACCTCCCTGACTTTTTCAGTCACTTATAAGGACTTCTCTTCATCATTCCTATCATCTGCAGTCTATAACATTAGAAGGGTAAGTAGCAGTAAGGTCATTTAAAGAAATGGCAGATGAAGGGTGTTAACATAGAAAGAATAAGCATTTAGAGACAGTGGCAGCAATACTTTTTTAAAAAAAGTGTTGTAAATATTTTAAATTGGTACTTTGTGTTGCATTTTAATTGAATCTTTCATGGTGTCTCTCTCTTAAGTTATATTTGCATGTTTTGTTTTCCTCACAGGAAGCGGCCTTTAAAGTGCTTCAGATTTTCAGCATTTCAGAACCGTCTCATCTGCCTCATGTGATATGCAGTCCTTGTATGAGGAATACCTGCCCTACAGCTGCACTGGAATTCCTACAAAAATTAGAAGCTGTGCAACCATCATGTCTCGTTACACTGGCCAAGGCCACAGTGGCACTGAAAATGAAGGATCTGCAGCTGTACAGAAGGGAAATGGCTAGATATAATGAGGTACAAACAAGCAGATATTGTCCCTGTGGGGTAGCAGAACTATTGTATTTGCATGATATCTGCCACACAATAAGGAGAGAAGTTTTTTTCATTTGTTAACTGGGTAACTGGGCTGGTCTTTATGTGCATAATTTGGGCCACACTTTTGTTATAATAAGTATACAGCTTCATCATTTTATCCATTTTACCTCATTTAAGAGTTGTACTCATTTTAGTTAGCTAAATGCTAACAGATTACCAGTTATCTAGTAATCTGTTTATTTCCTATAATAAGCAGCAGAAAGACAACCACCATTCCATCATGCTGTTTGCAGAATCTTTGTTTTAGCCTGCTTGTTATGTCTTAGGGCTGGATACTGGAAAGTTGATGAAACCCTTTCATGCCATGTTTGTGATGAGTGAACTGTTAGTCAGATGATTTGAGCTGTGGTGAATGTGTTTGTGTATCTCAGTGAAGATATGATCTACACCATGTAGGGCCACCAGTGATGGGTAAGTCATGTCAGTGAATTCAGGCTAAAGATGGTCCACTGGAGTAGATAATTCCAAGCCACAGAAAAACAAAACTTGGACAAAAGCAACCAGAGTATATAGAGTTGATACCAGAAGATGGGATCTTCAGGTCTGAAGGTATCCCAGGATACCTTGGGAGGAGAGTAGAGGAAAAGTAGCAGTAGTGCATAGTGCAAGAGGTTATACTATGGATGGATTAAAGCTGAAAGGACATCCATCTGCTGAGGTGCTCGAAGAACAATGAAAGTCCAATGCTGCAAAGAACTACACCATTGGAACTTGGAAAATAAGAACTGTATTCTGAGGTTGCAAAAGGTAACCTCAAACTGCAGTTTGGGTTTTGCTGTTACGATCAACAATAAGACATTTCACATCTACTACTGAACCCCCTGACTACAACATTCCACTTTTGTTTTTCAACTTGCATAAGGCAGGTAAAGTCACAAATACAAGTTAAATCTGCTGTATGTCTTAATTATTAATTGAGTTTGCAGTCCCAGTTAAATTACTTGTTAGTAAGGCTTACATGTTCGTCTTAGTTTATTGTTTGTAAAAGCAACTGCATCAGTTCAGGCTAAGGAAACGTCCATGAGTGCCTCCCCCACCACTCCCACTTTGATAGTGTATGTATTGTTAGCCAATGTAATTTGGGCTAGGAATGAGTTTGAATGTCCCAACTAATAACTAAGCAATGTTCTTCATCTCACATTGCTGCAGTCCTTACTTATGGGTAGTCCGCTGTCCTCGGTCGGCCCGAATACCAAAGTATTAGGCTGACGTCGGTCATGGCGCTAGATCTGACATCAGGCGTCAGGGTATAAAGCGCATGACCGACGCCATATCCTCAGTCTTTTGCCGCATGGTCCGATGCAGAAGCAGCGTTGCAAGTGCCGTTCGGCGTTCTGACATTTTTCGCTGGAGTTTCAGACCGATACCAAGTTGGCTAAGTACCCGTTGGGGAATATTTTTGTTTTTCTTGCCTCAGTTACTTACGGATGTCAGAAAAAGTGAATAATTGTATTTCTTGTGGGAAACAGATACCGCATAGGGATTACCACTGCTTTGTATTCCTTGTTTGGGACCGGAGCACGACGTAGTCCGGTGTCGGTTTTGTGCTAGGTTTAATAAGCGCACTATAAAACGGAGGTTAGATTGCGCTAGGTTAGTCTTTGGCAAGAGGTGTAATTATAATATGCCGTCGGATGTTCCGACGCCTGCTTCTACTAAGAAGCGCAAAGACAAATCTTTAAAGCCTAGGCAGGATGATTCGTCCGTTTCGGACGCCGGACCTTTAGAAGCTACAGCTGAACAGATGGATCCGGCTGAAGTTTCTGTTGAGTCCCAGGGGGAAACTTTGATTTTACAAGATGTGGCCTCTCAGGAGGCAGGTCAGGCTGAAGGGGCCTCTCAGGTTACTATTCTCCCTTCTATGCCTAAGGTGGTTAGACCTTCTGCTACTGTTTCTAAGGCTCCTTCTAAGAGCAGGTCTGTTTTGACTTCCTCTGGTGTCAGTTCTGGTTCTTCAGGGTCTGTGCCTAAAAAGCACATGCTTAAAATGGCAGAGGATTTGATTACTTTAATTAGAGGTTCTATGCCCCCTCCTGATAAGAGGCCCAGGATGGAGCCAGAGTTGGAAAGTTTGGAGCAGGCCTCAGATGATTCAGAGTCTTCTGCTGAAGACATACAAGATTTCCCTCCTTATTCTGATTCTGATGCAGAGGATTCCACTCCTTCTGCTTCTCCTCCAGAGGATTTTTCTTTTTCAGAAACTCTGCATTCCATGAGGGAGCATTTTAAGTGGGAGGGACAGGATTACTCTGATTCTCAGAAGAGGCTTAGGGAGTTCTTGTTTTTACCACAGCATAGGCCCTTAGCTATACCTCCAGTTTTGGATGTTGTTTCAGATGTTTTCTCGGAAGCTTCCCTTAATCCAGATTCTGTGCCTCCTGCCCCAGTTAAACCGGACAGGTATTACAGGGTGCCTGAGGCTCATAAATATCTGTATAAGAGTCCTAGGGCGGACCCAGAAACTATTAGTCAGGGGCCTAAGGGTGTTAGAGCCTCTGTTGTTAAGAATCCGGTTCCTCTGGATAAGGAAGCTAGAGCGTTGGATAGATGGGGTAAGAAGGTGTATACCTCTTCTACTTTAGCAATGAGAGCTTTGAACTGCCAGTTTCATATGTTGAAGTATCAGAATTTCCTCCTTTCTCAGCTAAGATCTAAAGTGGATGCTTTGGCAGAGGGCATAGAGTGTAAAGAATTGCAGGATTTAGTGCATGTTTCGGAACAGGTGGGTAAGCACTCTTTACAATGTGGTTTTGATGCTTTACAGGCTTCTTCTAGGGTAGCTGCCACTGGTTCAGTTATTCGTAGGCACGCCTGGCTTAAGGATCAGAATTTGTCTGAGCATGTTAAGTCTAGAATTCTGGATGCCCCTTTACAGCCTGAAGTTTTGTTTGGTCCTCCTGTGGAGTCAGTCTTAAAGAAAATGGAAGACAAGGCTAAGTCTATGCAGACTGTTAAAGATTTTTTGCAGGTACAACCTCCAAAGTTTAGTAGAAATTGGCCTACTAAGGGGTGGACGTACCCTTCTTCTGACTCTCAGTCTAGGGGTAGATCTAGGCGTGGTAGAGGCAGAGCTCAGAGTACCTTCAGGCCGAGACAATGGAGTTCGCCTGCTCAATCTGCTGGTGAGGGCAGGGGCCAGTCCTTTCGTAAACTGCATTTTCAGCTGCCAGATTCTTCTTGCCTGGCAGCTCCTTTGGGAGGAAAGTTGGCTCTTTTCAAGCAAAATTGGCATTTAGTCACCCAGGACAAATGGGTATTGGACATTATAAACCGAGGTTACAAGTTCTATTTCCACACCATGCCTCCTTTCAAAGGCATGCCAGACGTCCCTCCTCGGCAAAGGATAGAGGCTCACAAACAAATTTCTTTACTTCTTCAAATAGGAGCTATACAGCCAGTTCCTCTGTCAGAAGTGGGCCTAGGATTTTATTCTCGCCTGTTTCTAGTTCCAAAGAAAGGGAACACGTGGAGACCAATTTTGGATTTATCTATCCTCAACACTTACCTGGACATTCCAAAGTTCAAGATGCTGACTTTACAACAACTTTTACCTCTGTTGGGAAAAGATCACTGGATGGTTACTCTGGATCTCAAAGAGGCTTACCTTCATGTTCCTATCAGGCCCAGTTGCAGGAGGTACCTGCGTTTGGACTGGAAATTTACATGATCAGTTCTCTGCATTGCCCTTTGGCTTATCTACTGCCACCAGAGTGTTCACAAAGGTTCTGGCTCCAGTGATAGCATTTTTCAGATTAAGAGGAATACAGATTTATCCTTATTTGGACGACTGCCTGATTATTGCACAAGAAAAGGACGAACTTCTTCATCATCTACAGTATGTGATGGCAGTGTTAAGATGCCTAGGGTATTCTGTGAACGAAACAAAGTCCAGTCTAGTACCCTCTCAGGACATGTGCTTTCTGGGTGTGAGACTGAGTACAGCTTCCCAGATGGCCTTTTTGACCCCGGACAAACAAAGAAGCCTTTCTCTTTATTTCCAGCAAATGTCTCTACGGTCCAGGCTGACTGCAAGGACAGTCCTTCAAGCCTTGGGGTTCATGGCATCTTGTATTCTGGTGCTTCCCAATGCCAAATTGCATATGAGGAAGCTTCAATGGTATCTCAAAAATGTGTGGACTCAGCACTGCCAAGATCTAGACACTGTCATTCAGATAATACCTTGCATTCAGAAGGAGTTTTGTGGTGGGCTCAGGAATGTCACCTAAACAAGGGACTCTCTGTGACCCGGCCAGAGGCGAGTCAGATTCTAACAACAGATGCCTCGGACAAGGCTTGGGGAGCACACCTTAATGGAAAATGGGTGCAAAACACGTGGCCTGTCAAACTCCAGCATTTGCATATCAACTTAAAGGAAATGTTAGCAGTCCAGTTTGCATTGATGGCTTTCAAAGATTTCCTTCACCCAGGGCAGGTGTTGATTCAAACAGACAACACTACTGTCATGTGGTACATCAACAAGCAGGGGGGAACCCATTCTTACCCTCTTTGCAGGCAAGCGATGATTCTGTGGGAAACTGCTCTCAATCTACACCTCAATCTTCAGGCAAGGTTTCTACCAGGAGCACAGAACTCCTTAGCAGATGTATTGAGCAGACAAATAGTGGATCCTCACGAGTGGAAATTGGATCCTCATGTATTTCAACAGTTGACAGTGTTATGGGGAACTCCAGACATAGATCTGTTCGCTTCTCCACTAAATTACCAGTTGCCAAAGTTTTGCACAAAAATGTTTCATCACACAGCTTGGAAGGTGGACGCTCTAGCATTCAGTTGGAACAATTTGCATGTATATGCCTTCCCACCTCTGCCTCTTCTTCCCAAGGTACTTTTGAAGGCCAGACAAGACAAGCCAACCATGATTTTGATAGCACCAGATTGGCCTCGACAACACTGGTACCCACTACTGAGGAGTTTAGTGCGAGAACCTCCTTGGCCTCTGCCTTTGATTCCGCACCTTTTGTCACAAGAGGACAGTCACTTCCTCAATGTCAAGATTCAGTCTCTGCATCTAACAGCCTGGCATATTCGGTTTTAGACTCTGGAGGGTCTCAGCTTCCACAACAAGTTTTGAATGTTATTTTGGAGGCCAGGAGGCCTAGTACCAGGAAAGTTTACGCTGATAAATGGAGGAGATTTTTATTTGGAGCAAAGGAAAGGACTTTGATGTCTCCAAACCTGATTTAAGTGTTGCTCTTCAATATCTTACTGAGTTATTGGACAAGGGTTTGTCTTTCTCCTCAATAAAGGTTCATGCTGCAGCCATTTCTGCTCATTATGATTGTGACCCTCCTTTATTCTCCCATCCTTGGTTTAAGCAATTTCTTAGAGGGGCAAAGAATATAAGACCCCCACGTAGAGCTCCTACTCCTGCTTGGGATCTCAATTTTGTGTTGGAAAAACTTACTCTACATCCTTTTGAGCCTGCAGCTACTGCCGAGTTAAAGTATTTGTCATGGAAAACTGCTTTTTTGTTGGCCATTACCTCTGCAAGAAGGGTTTCTGAATTACAGGCCCTCATGGCAGTGGAGCCTTTCCTGATTTTTCATAAGGATAGGGTATCTTTGCGTACTAATCCTTCCTTTATGCCTAAAGTGGTTTCTAGTGTGGCCTTAAATCAAACTATTCATTTGCCTACTTTTTATGCAAACCCCCAGAATAAAGAGGAGAAAATTTTGCATACTTTGGATATTCACAGGCAGTTGCGTTATTATTTGAGCAGAACCAAGGAGTTCAGACAGTCTCAGCAATTGTTTGTTTCTTTTGCTTTGGGTTCACAGGGTAAACCTGTTTCAAAACAAACTATTTCTAAATGGATTGGGTTTTGTATTTCTTTCTGTTATTCCCATCATGGTAAGGAGATTCCGGCTGGAATCAGGCCTCATTCCACTAGGGCTACTGCTACTTCTACGGCCTTTCTAAGGGGTAGCTACAAAGACATTTTGGAGGCAGCTACTTGGAGTTCAGTGCATACCTTTTCTAAACACTACCACCTTCCTCTTTATTCTAAGTCTAGGGCTGGATTTGCCACTGCAATTTTACAGGGCATTTTAGCGGCCCCTAATGCTTTATGATTTTACCATCCTCCCTTTCCCGTTGCTTTGGGATTCTACCCATAAGTAAGGACTGCAGCAATGTGAGATGAAGAACATAGTACAGTTTTGTACCTACCATAAATGTAGATGTTCAAGATCCACATTGCTGCAGTCCAATTTACCTCCCTCCTTCCCACTGTAGTTTGACTTGGTGCTATGCTTTAGGTGATGGTTGTTGTTGGGCATGTTTTTGGGAGATATTCTGTTTTTGGCTGTGGCCTTTCTGGTTTGGCCTTCTGACATCTGGGGCAAGAAAAGACTGAGGATATGACGTCGGTCATGCGCCTTTATACCCTGACGCTCTGATGTCAGATCTAGGTGCCCATGACCAACGTCAGCCTAATACTTTGGTATTCGGGCCGACCGAGGACAGCGGACTACCCATAAGTAAGGACTGCAGCAATGTGGATCTTCGAACATCTACATTTATGGTAGGTACAAAACTGTACTTTTTTAATCCATAATTAGCAATGTACATGGTTTTAAATGGGGTTTGTTTACCATTACTTGTGCTAATGTTGCCTGCATAGAGTGGTTGTCTCCTGCTGCTGTGATTGTTTATCTGTGTCTGCTTTGCTCTCCTCACACCCTCAATTCCCTAGTCACCCCCAAACCCCTACATTTATTACCTTTTAACTCCTCTCACAATTTAGTACATATTAAAAACCCTCTTCAATTTCAGTCCTCTGTCAGCTTCTGCTGCACTTAAAATTTTCTTTGCAGACATTCTCATCCTACTTTTTTCCATACAAACTCCCAGTTACCAAAGCCTTTATCCATTCATTCACATACAGGCATGTGTAAGTTATAATATATATAGATCATATATCTATATATACACACAACCACCCACGTACCCCCATATAAGTACTTAGCAGTACCACAAAAGCACTTTTTCAGATACTCATAACTACTTATAACTACTAATTCTTGTCTCATCAATACACATTTTTGTCTCTTCCCTCATCTATACACAACTCATGTATTTACCTACCCATGCCAACAAACTCACACATATTGCTTTCTGCATAGAACCTAATTACTCTCCACTACTTTGCTATCAATATACCATCCTGCATATACCTTCCCGCCCTTTACCACACCTCTTTCTCTTCAATTCTCTTAACACTCTTCATTAATATACCACACAGCCTTATCAGACCTCTGCCTTCATTTGCCCACCATCTAAACTCTCACCATCTCCATTCACAATGACAATAAGTCGATTGCTACTGTTTTGTACACTGACTACACTAACTCACATAATATTCCCACATCATATCCCATCTCCATCATAAACACACATACATTACATCACAAAACCCTCTCTCTCGCTCATCCATCTCTCCTTTTCTGTAACAATGTACATGTTCAGATGTGTTCTTTTATAAATATATTAAAGTTAAGGATAGTACTTTTTCAGCAGTAGTATAAGTCAGTTATGAGTACAAAAGGCTCCATACCTGTACTCACCCCACCTCCATCGTGAAACTTAGTAGAGATATTCACCCTAACCCTGGACCCACTCATCAACTACCCACCATGGTCAACCCATTACTTTCCAATGTTCCCAGCACTATTTCCCATCAGGTAATGAATCTAACATCATTCTTTTCAACATTAATCTCAGAAGTATCTGCAACAATATTTATGATATTCATGCATGTCTAGATCTTTACTTCCCAGGCATTCTAATCATCACTGAAACCTGACTAAAACAAGAAATAACTGGCAATTAAATTATCCCCCCAGGTTTCAACATACTCAGTATGGGCAATAAACTTAAAAGAGTAGGTGGTAGTGCTCTCAGTTACAAAAACTACTTAGAAATAACATCAGCCCATCTAAATGTTCCACGATTTAATAATGCTGAACTTCTGATTGCATACCTCAAAATCAACCAAAAGAAAACTATATGTATCTCAGTAATATACATTCCACCAGGCAACAGCATTACCACAGCCGAAAATATCCTACACTGGCAATCCATAAACAACAGCAAACCCAAGGACTCTATTCACCTATTTGGCTTCACCCAAATAAGCAGCTCCACCACCAGAATCAACAAAAGCACTAACAGGCAGTCCTCACCAGACTGGATAGTGACAAACAAACCCCATAATATAAACTCTTCTGGTTGCTTACCAAATAATATAAGTGGCCACCTCCCAACCTATGTAATAAGACAACATGGTTCACCCAACAGTCTGTAAACAAGTACACAATTTAACCAAATTTGACAAAGACACATACAGCCCTAAGAATATTTTCCCTAGATGAAGCAGTTACTTACTTCAATTACACCTTCCTAAAAATACTAAATGATTTGGCACCAGTTAGGACAAGAATGGTAAAACTAATACATCACCATGGCTGACAAAGGAGACCAAACAACCCATGTTGCAAAGATATAAAGCATGCAAACAATGGTATAAGAATAAAACACATCAAGCCTATCAAAATTTTAGATTTGTCAGAAACAATACCAAGATCCTTGTTAAATTTGATAAGAAATCATACTACAGTAATCTCCAACAAATGCTCCAAAACAGCCCCAGCTTCAAAAGCACCAAAACAACCCGAGTTTTTCTGGTCCTCTTTAAATAAACTGGTACCTCCTGGACATTCCACTACATCATGTCCTTCTGCTTCAAACAACAAAGAGTTCATTGCTACTCAGTTCAACACTCATTTTACCCAATCAGTTCTATCACTAATCAGTGACCACCTCAATTCATCCCTCCAACTTCTGTCTATTCTCAAAAGTTTTCAGCCTATCCCAACATCAACCATAAAAATATTACTAGACAAACACTTTAGCTGCTGACAACCTTCCCACTGAATTCCACAAAAGATATGAAGCACTAGCCCTTCCTTTCTCCATTCCGATCAGCCAATCAGTAACTGAAAACTATGTCTCATCCATCTAGAAAAAAAAAAAACATTATTATACCATTTCACAAAGGAGGTACTTCAACAGATTTAACAAACTATAGACCTATCGCTATCCTGTCACCACTCTCAAAAATCCTCAGTAAATGTATTTACTCTCAGCTTATGAAATATATAACCAAACACAGCCACCTCTCCATCACCTCCTTAACTTCACCAACATAGCAGACCTATAAAGAAATGAGGGCAACCTTGTTTTTTTATTTTTCCTTGACTCATTAACCCTTCCATTTCCTGGTTTCACAGTTGTGTATGCAGTCATCAACAGGCAACTAAATGGCAACAAAACCTTTCAGCATTTTAACCAATGTCTGTTGATGTTCCCTAGTACTCGGCCCACTTTCTGTATAATATTTTCAAAAATAAACTTCATATTGCTAAAACACTTACCACTCTCATACAGTACAATGATGAGTCAGCCCTTATATTCTCTGCCCCATCCATAACAAAATGACAGGAAATCACTCAAAAATCTTTTACTGACATTGAAATATGGCTAAAAAATTCTAACTTGCTGCTTAATGCCAAAAAAAAAAAGAAAAACAAGCTTATGCTATTTACTCCAAAACAGCACCTTAACCAGAAACTCACATTTCATATTGCCTCAAGTAATAACACAAAAATAGAAACTATAAGCCAAACTAAACTACTCAGAGTCAGAATAGATGCAAACGTAAAACGTAAAAACTCCACCAAAACAAAGGAAAGCGGTCACGGCAGCAAAAAGATCCAAGAAAACTTTAGTGTGTTAGCAATTACCATGAACTTCTTCAGACACATTGAATAAAAAACGCCCCTTCCTTTAAATACATTTAAAAGTCACATGACAAGACCGATTGCAGTTAAGATCACTTCGATACTTAAAGAATACTTTTAAATTTTAAGCATAAAACCTATTTACATTTATAATTAAAAAAAAATTTACAAAAGTTTTTTACATATATATGTAGACCGTCAACTCCTAATTCTATAAGACCTTGACAAATAACATAAATTAAATTTATTATTCTATCTTCCGTGCCTTCATTGAAGGTTGGGCGTCGAGCTGGCACCTCGGCACCATGAAAATATAATAATCCAATAATCATCAAATTATCTATTGTGGGCAAGAATCTTGCAGAAATGGATTTCTAAAATGGCTGCACACTGATCAACAACTTAATTTCATATTTCTCAGTCTGAAAAGAGAAACTAAGAAAAAAACTCAGTGACATTGTTAGATTGGGAAAATTCAGTTACTTCATAGTAAGGACACTGCCTGGATGCCAACAAAGAAGAAATGTATAGAATCTGAATTAAAATCAGTCAGCAAAGGAGAAGCGGAAACATTGAATGAGCTGAATCCAACAGCTGTTCAGCAAATAGCAGTCCAAGCTTCAGCTTTGGTGTGCAAGAGATGACTTCCAGTAATTTAGAGGAAATAGTAAATCAGGTGTATTCAGAGGCAATTAAAATAAATGAGACACTGAAGGAGTATATGAACTCAAATCACAAAAGACTGGAAAAATAAAAGAAGCTTTAAATCAAAATAGTTCAGATGCATACCTCCCAACCATAACGAATTACTCGGTTTTTACCGAGTTTTGGGGTCCAAATGAAGGGGTGTCACGATTTCCGAGTGGCACCCCTTCATTTCCGATTTTTCCCTTTTGTTTAATTTGTTTTTCAATTTTCGCGCTGTCTACGAGGATGTCTTCACATGTGCGATGACGTAATCACCGTCTGGGCTACCAGCCAGTCGGAATTGAGCTGAAGAGCTCACGTCATTTCTGGCTGGCCACAAATGCGAGCGGGAAGCCGGGAAATGAATAGGAACCGGCTAACATGTGAGTGGTAATAGAACAGCTTTAATGTTATGAGACTGGTTGGCTAGCTCTAATATGCAAGATGCGGGCAATGGGACATCTGAGCTCTAAAGAACGGGAACTGGGACTGTGCTATGCATCGGTGAAAAGTGAAAATGGCACTGGCTGGAACTTCTCTGTGGGGAAAAGTAACGTGTGTGTGCATTTATCTTCTTAGTCTCGTAATAATCACATGTAAATCTTATTTCTACTTGCATATAAACATATTTGCTCTTTTTTACCTCCTCGTGTCTTATTTGTGGATAGGAGTGGTTGCTTTTAAACCAAGTCATGTGTCAGGTTGGATTGGAGCATTAGTCGCTTTTTATTATTGGATGTGCCTGGGTGCTACTTATGGGAATCTGCGGTGTGGATTTGTCAGGTTTTGGTTGGTTTCACAGTTATGGGATGTGGTAGTTTGGTGGAGGAGAGGATCGTGAAGATGGTTGATTGCATTCATGTTCCAGATTCCTTGTTGCAGCGTTCCGATGCGTAACTGGATTGTTCAATGGGCCGTTTCATTAGTTTTGTCTTGATATGTGGTATGGTTTTGAATTTTAACTTGTAGTGTAACGGTTTTCAGTAATCTGTAACTGTTTTATAGAACTTCTGACAGTTGAGAGTCTCTGTTGTATGGTTCATAAAGGATTTTTCCCACCTTCAGTATAATATAAACTGTTATAGTTTATAGTGGAATGTCCAGATTGTTGCCTTATTTCCTAATTCTTGAAATGTTATAGGGAATGAGTTTCTTTTTTCAGTTTTAATTTGTCTGGAATAGTGTGGCAAATGAAGGTGACTTAAAAGTAGGAATTAATGTATTGTAGTCAAAACTTCTCTTCTGAACCTTTGTATAAACTTTTAATTTACTGCTGAATCTAAATGGAAGTTTTTCTAAATCCAAAAAACAATCCCTAGGTTCATAATGTGAGGAACTTTTCTAGAGTAGCTTAGCAGTGGCTTTCGGTTACACCACTTTAGATTTGCATTTTCTGGGATTTCAAAGACACTATGGATGTGAATTTTTGCTATGTGGGGCAGTCTAGATGTGGACAATATGATAATGGGTTTGATTTGTGGATTGGCCAATCCCAGTTATTATAGTGCTACTGTTAGATTTCTGTCTTGTATGCATTGATTCTGATGCAGGCAGTGGTGCTTACTGGTGGATATGTGGCCCATCAAGATAGTCTCAATTAACTGAGTATCAAGATAAGACCTAGGTGGGATAGCTCGTATTCAGGGTGTTTGTCCCTATATGGGTCTCTGCAAGACTGTGTGATGTGTTTGATATGACTGGATGTAATGTAGGCTACAGGAGTCAACTGTCTGTTACTTCTGCAACTTTCTAATATGTTACTAGAACCAGTGTTCTGACATAATTACATAGCTTACTATAATATTTTTTTTTCATTATACATGCTGAATTTAGGGAGAGGGACTGGGAAACAATGCTATAAATGGGACACTTAAATAATCTGTAAACTCCAAGTTAAAGTGATCTAAAACTATGCTTTTAGCATATATTTTCTTTAAAGAAAACAGATTTATATATATTGAAACGTATTATAATAGAAACAAAAAAGGAGTTTATGCTAAATATTTAAGTGCTCCATCGTGTGCCTTTAGTAATACAGCAGGAATGTTTTTTTGGTTTGTTTTTTTAATATATGATTATGTCTATTACTTTATGTAACTAAATGAATAATCAATTCACACCAGTTATTAAAAAAACTCTTCCTGATATATAGATTTACTATTTTAGTGCTTATTTGTATGTGTGCACTGGCATGTTGCTCTGACTGTAGTGCACAGGGTCCTAGGACCTGGGTTCAAGACTTACTAGTGAAATGCATTGTAGTAACACATTTTATTCTAGCAACTTTACAAAATTATACAAGCAATGTTTAAAATGTGTCCCTGGGTTTTGTCCTTTTGCCCCCACCCCAAAAAAATGAAATTGAAAATAAGTGTGAAGCTGTGCAAGACGCCTATGGCTTACACTGGTGTCATTCTATTTATAGTGGGGGTGTGGAAGTAGACTTTTATGATGGAAATGTTCTGAATTGGGCAGTTTTGGCATTATTGGTTCTTGCATTTTGTTTCATTGTCTACAGTACAGTCTACTGGAAAATTGTTTAAGCAATAAATGTAAAATGTGCTCTGTCTAACAAGTGTGGTGTATTATACAAGGAATATAATTAAGTCAGGAAGGTGTATCAAAGAAAAAAAAACATGTATGTTTCTTTTGTGCAAGGGGCCAGTGATTTGAAAACAACCCAAAGGTAATCTTTATCCACCAGTGGCCAGATGCATTTTCTTTGGATGTGATGTGGGTTTCAATGTGTTTTAATGTTAAGTCTATTTTCATTGTGAGACAGTATTGTTTTTAGTGCATTTTTGTGCTGTAAAAATAAAATCCAAATTATCATTGTAGAAGTAAAGCAGTATGCACACATTAGTGTTTATGGTAAATGGGGCGAAATAGCCAGGTAACGGGACATCAGAGTGGCTGCAGGGGGACTCTGATGCTATATTTTGGTTAAAAAAAAATGATTGTAACATATGTTTACTGAAACTTAAGTCTGAAAAGGTGAATAAGTTTCAGTCTTAGTAACCTTGAGATGCATTTATAGATGGGTACATCATCAAATGTAACTAAACTGAAATAGTGAAATCATATATTGGTACCTACCTTTTTGTATAAGAGAAGGATCCATTATTTATGTGTTTATATATTTCCTTATATTTTTTACTTTTTCATTTATTTAGGGATTTATAGACTTTTCATAGCAGTTTTAAAGTAACATAAGATGTTAAGTTGTCCATCTCACCTTCATTCTTGCTGGATGGGTTCGACTCGGCCACTCTAAAAGCTCGAGAGTTGGTTCCATATATCCCACAATGCTAGGCGGTAATACCTCAGATCTCGTTTGCCGCTACAGCGATCGAGGTGTGTTGTTTTCTACCGGCTTCAGGTCAGTTGATATAGATTAGTCTATAGTTATTTTAAGTCTCTTTAATTTAGTTTTTTACTAGTTATTTCCCTTAGTGAGTGGATTCGGACCCTTTCTACCTGTTTATCCACCCCTTTTTCCTCAAGAACTTATTAGTTCTTCCGGGCTCTTCCATCCCCTTATTAGTGGTGTGGATGTGTTTGTAGGGATTTTAAAACTAATTTTAGTAGTTTAATTTTTAGTTAATCTTAGTGGATAGTGTAATCAGTGTGTTTGTGTTGTGTGGTGGTTACACTTTTTTTCCTTAAAAATGTCTAAGGATTCAAAGGTCTCAGGCTTCAAGAAGTGTGACTCATGCTGTCAGAAAATGTCTCTGACAGACGGTCACACTTCTCAGGACTCTTGTGCTGTATGCCATGGCTTCAGCCCTAGAGTCCTGCAGGAAAAAAAAACAAACTTATATTACGAGGCTTATTGAAGCCTGGGGTCCCCGACTGTTTCTTCGGCAAACCCTCCAAGCCTTCTAGGTCGTCGGCTCCAGTTTCTGAGTCGACACCTAAGGCTCGAAGTCTGCTACAACATCGGCTCGGCTGGAGCCGATGAGACCGAACTCTTATTTCTTGGTTCCAACCGACATCTAGGAAAAGGTCTAGGTCACTGTCTCTTGGCTCCCAGCATCTCCCTTGCTGTCTGGAGACTGTCAGACCATGACCTTCAGAGGGTAGTGAGTCGACTTCTTAAGTCCGAGGCACTGGCCCAAATGCTTCAGAGCCGAATCAGCAGTCGATGCTTAATCCGATTTCTCAAAATATTCCTCCTCCGACTCCTTTGAGTTTGGAGCCGCCGTTCGGACCGAGACTGTGGCAGAGTCGTCTGCTCCGTTTTCTTCATTGGAAGAATCTCGGCGGACTTCCCTCGTCGGCTCGGGGTGAGTGGCATCGGACCCTTGTCCGCGCCCCCTCTCGGTGCGCTGGTGAGTTCGGCGACCATCGGCTCCGAGCCATCACTGTCGGTGCCGAGGGAGGTTTTCAGCTCTCGGAGCAGAGACCTCTGGCTTTGCCTGACAGGGGTGCTGAGGTCATGCGGAGTGTGTTGGAACCTGGTTCAACTCCACAGTGGGCTCCGTCCGCCCCTCCCTCCTCGGTGCCTCAGGTAATTTCTACTCACTCCCTCTTCCCAGACCGCAGAGAGCCAGCTCCTCAAGAATCCCCTGTGGGGATCTCATCCTCTTCGAGGCCTCTCCTGAATTGGCAGGAGAGCCCCTAGGAAGAGAAAGTGCAAGAGGAAGCACATAGACTCACCTGAGTCTGTCACCTCTGACACGGATTTAGAGGATTCTGAAGGTTTCCCCGTTCCCTGAAGATGTCTCCTTTGCAGACATCCTGGAGATCCTAAAACAGAGGGTAACCCTTCGGAGGATGAATCTGTGTACCTTGAGGCGCTCTCGCCCTTCCACCTCCTGGGTGTCTCCCCTTTGACCCCCTTATGCAGGTGGTAGCAAAAGGCTTGGGCGGCTCCTGACTCTGTGGACCCCACCCCAGGAGACCTTGAAAGTTTATTACAGCACCAGCAGACAAACAATTTTTGACTAAAGGAGTTTCTGTGGATGCTATGGTGGTAGCTGCTGCCACCAAGAAGGAACTAGCTGATCCTTCAGTGCCTGTCCATCCACCTAACAAGGAATCTAGGTCTATGGACAGAAGCGGATGTTTTCAGCGACCTTTTCTATGCTGAACTACCTCTGTCATTTCACTCGTCTTCAAAGAGACTTGATCAAGGAAGCGAGTGAGATGTTAAAGGATCCAACAGCTGCGGGTTTTCAGGATAAGATGAATGCTCAGCTGGCAACCCTCAATTCGATAGCTAACTCCTCCATGCGCCTTCTTTCATATGCGGCTGATGGCAGGTACAGGTGTGGCCGCATGCCTGGATCTATGCAATTTTATGGATCCCTTTAAGACGTCTTTCACTAATTCCCGTTTGATGGATCGTCCCTTTTGGTCCTCAAGTGAAAGAAACCTTGACAAGGTGCGAGACGGATGGCAAAACTCTTTCTGCCAGTCCGTTTTCTACTCCTTCTAGGCCTTACCCCAAGGGCCAGAAAAATGGGAAGATGTGGTTCAAGCAATCTCAAGGGCTTTGCCTGGAGTCGGTTCCCCTCTAGAGGCAGAGGGGAACAATAATGGTAGATGTCGCCCTAGAGGCAGGGGGGGGGGGGTCCGCAGAACCAGGGCAATCAAGAAACTTTTTCCGATAAGCCCTTTCAACATCCCTGAGGTGTTGCCCGACTGTCCACCTTCGGAGGCAGTCGGGGGAAGATTATCACTGTACCCAGAAGCCTGGTGATCTCTAACTCAAGACAAGTGGGTACAGTCCATCATTTCCGAAGGCTATTCCATTCCGTTCTTTCGCACTCAAAATCAATCAAAAAAGTCCCTTCCAGATGTTCCACCCGCTCAAAGGGATCAAGCAGCTTTAGAAATATCAAAGTTGCTTGGAAAAAGAGCCATTCAGCCAGTTCCAGCAGACCAGTAAGGATCCTGAATCTACTCCAAATTCTTTTTGGTTCCAAAGAAAACAGGGGACTGGAGGCCCATTTTGGATCTCAGCATCTTGAACAAGTCTGTCAAGAAAACAAGATTTCGGATGGTCACGTTACAATCCATCCTACCCCTATTGGGAAAGGAAAGCTGGATGTGCTCTATAGACCTCCAGGATGCGTACTATCATATAAAAATGAACAGACGCTCCAGGAGATTCCTCCGCTTCAGGCTGGGAACCAGACACTTTCAATTCAGAGCCCTGCCCTTTGGACTCACCACAGCCCCCCGGGTGTTTACCAAATGCATGGCAGTGGTTGCCTCTCACCTGAGACGTCAAGGATTCCAGGTGTTTCCATACTTAGACGACTGGCTCCCTACAGCTCCCACCAAGCATCTTCTACTACTAGCCAGAGACTACACCTTTCGTATATTTCGAAAGCTAGGTATCTCAATAAATTGTGAAAAGTCTGTTTTGTCGCCTTGTCGTGTTATTACCTTCATAGGCGCAAATCTAGACAGTCAGCATGTCTGCGAGACTCACAGACCAAAGGATAGCAGACATACACAAACTAGTCTCTCTTCTTTTCCACAGCAACAGAATCAAAGTCAGATTAGTCCTAAAAGTACTGGGGATTATGGCGGCTGCTATCCCTCTACTTCTATTAGCCAGATTTCACATGAGAATCTTACAATGGATGCTCTTTACACAATGGTCATACCAACAACTTCCGATGTCCCACACCATTGTGATTACGCAAGCATGCAGGAATCATCTTTTTTGGTGGATTTCTTCCCCCCAACTCTTCCTAGGAAGACCCTTTGTCCCCCCCCTCCGGTTGCTACTCTGACAACAGACGCCTCCCTGATCGGGTGGGGGGCATTATCAGGGAAGGACAGTCCAGGGCATATGGCAACCTTATGAACGCCACTTGCATATAAATGTTCTAGAGATGAGAGCAGTGCTTTTAGCGTTGCAAGCCCTTCAAGACTCTCTTCCGATGTGAACAATAGCAATTCAGACGGACAACATGTCTGTAGTGTGGTATATCAACAAACAAGGCGGAACCAGATCCTACCCCCTATGTTGAGAAGCACTCAGACTGTGGCAATGGGCGATTTCTTCTCAGCGGTTTCTGATAGCAACGCACATCCCGTCCAATCTCATGGACAAATTGAGCAGAGCTATTCTCATGCCTCACGAGTGGTCTCTGAAAAATTCAGTCTTGGAAAAAGTTTTTCAGAAGTGGGGCCAGCCTTGCTGCGACCTTTTTGCTACTCTCCAAAACAGCAAGTGCAAAGATTATTTCACCCTTTTTCCTCTACCAGGCCATCCCAGCAGAGACGCTCTAGTCCAAGTTTGGCCCTGTATGCATTTCCTCCCTTCCCACTAATTTCTCAAGTGATACAGAAAGCCATCGCTCAGAAAGCTTCATTGATCCTCATTGCCCCTTACTGGCCTCGACAGGTTTGGTTCCCCTTTCTGCACCATTATCTGTTGGAGCAACCCTGGCATCTGGACCTAGTTCCAGATCTTTTGACTCATCAGTCGGGTCAGTTACATCGCTCCCTCCCCTCTCTGAACCTCACTGCTTGGTTCCTCCAATTCCAACCTTAGCCAGGCTTCCTCAAATATCTCACTCAGTTCGAGATATTTTAATAGCTTCCCATAAAGCCTCCACTCGGAAGATTTATCTTAGTAAGTGGAAACGCTTCTCCTATTGGGCTCAAGGAAGGGACATAGATCCTCTCACTGCTCCCATTCAAACGGTCCTTGATTTCTTAGCCGAACTATTCCACTCCTTCTACTCTTAAGGTTCAATTGGCAGCTATTTCTAACTTTCATGTTGGAATCTCAGATTCTGCCATCATGTCTCACAAGCTTTGCAAAGCTTTTTTGAAGGGAGTTTTTCTTCTCAAGCCTCCTATTAGAAATCCTCCTCCTTCTTGGGACCTTAACTTAGTTCTCACATCTCTGATTCTTCCCCCTTTTGAACTTGCAGCTTCGTGTTCAATGAAATTCCTATCCTGGAAGACACTCTTTATTACTTCAGCTAGAAGAGTCTCGGAGCTTCATGCACTCTGCATTCGATCCTCTTATCTTTTGTTTCATAAGGATAGGGTATCCTTACGGACCAACCCATCCTTCTTACCCAAAGTAGCCTCTCAGGCAAACCTAAATCAAAACATTGACCTTCCTGTGTTTTTTCCTAACTATTCTAACAGGTCTGAACAAAAATTACATTGGCTAGATGTTCATCGACAATTAAGGTATTATTTGGATAGGACCAAACAGACCAGAAAGGCTGACCAACTGTTTGTTTCTTATGCAGAAGGCAGAAAGGGCCTTCCAGTTTCGAAAGTATCACTCTCCAGATGGCTTACATCCTTGATTTCTTTTGTGTATGAGATTAGGCATCAAAAGTTACCAAACAAACCTAAGGCTCATTCAACTAGAGCTTTGGCTACTTCTATAGCTTTCCAAGACAGGCTGCCTATTGATACGATTTGTGCAGCAGCTACATGGGCTACTCCTCACACTTTCATTTCTCATTATAAGTTGGACTTAGCTTCTAGACACAGAGCTAATTTTGGTTCCACTGTACTCAAGAGTCTGTTCCGATAGGCCACCCGGGACAGGGTGCTAGGGACGCGGTCCCATTCAGCAAGAATGAAGGCGAGATGGACAACTTAACATATAGAAGTTATGTTCTTACCATAACGTTCCGTGTTAGTTGTCTTCTTCTCGCCTTCTTTCTTGCGTCCCACCCTCCTTCCCCCTAGCCTGGACAGACCTAGAGGAGTTTGATTGTGACCTTTTTTTCCTACCACCTCTATTTCTATATGTATATACTGTGTTATGTATATATTCCCTCATCAGGTTGTAGGTCACCTTCCTTCTGTCATCTTATAGAGGTGGGTTTCCCCTTTCCAGTGTTTCTGGATTTTCTCCTGGCTGGGCCTAGCTTACAAACGAGATCTGAGGTATTACCGCCTAGCATTGTGGGATATAAGGGGAGCCTCGAGCCGGTGGAACCAACTCTTGAGCTTTTAGAGTGGCCGAGTCTGAGCCGAGGATCGGCTCCGAACCCATCCAGCAAGAAAGAAGGCGAGAAGAAGACAACTAACATGGAACGTTATGGTAAGAACATAACCCATCCATTTTAATTTGCTTTAGCCAGCTTTAAATTTATGCAGATATGTTGTGACATGAATACCATCTGATGCTAACAACGTGATTATGTTTACTATTTAAATAGGGTTGTTTGAAAAACATGATTATGTTTACTATTTAAAATAGGGTTGTTTGAAAATGGTGTAACTTTTTCTGAAGTTACTGTATAGCAGCAACGAAAAACACTTCAAATAAATGTGTATGTTTTAAGAAACGTGTACAGTGTTTGGGCTTATACCTAATACTCGGAGCATTAGTTGGATACTTTCTTTTGATTTCTGCTATATTTTGGTTGCGTGTTCAGTTTGCGTTTGAAAGTTGGTATCCCACAATTCCGATGGAGTGGGTGTGGTTACATAATTATGTATGCAAATCAGATGTTAATCAGCATACAGATTTGTACCTATTTTTCATGGGCCTTGTCCAGATTTTTAATGTTTCTAGGTTGAGAGGTATGTTCAGATGAACTGATGAAACTGCAAAAATCAGAGGTTGAAATGAAAAAAGAAATGGCTGAGTGTGAGGCTTCTCAAAATGAGCAGTTTCAAAAAAATGGTAGGGATATAAGACAGAGCATGCAGAGAAAACATGAGATTTTCTGCTGTACCCGAGAGACTGGAAGGAAAAGACATGATGCATTAATTGAAAGCGTGCATTGATTATACACTCCAACTGGCTATGAGAAAAGAGCCAAGACCTATATTAGTAAAGAAAAAAAAATCATACGAGAAAGTTGATCCTGAGAAAATTGTGGCAGAAGTGAAAAGGGTTAAAAATTGAAGTCAGCAGAGTGTCTGTGGAAAACAATTATTCACTGTACACCAGCGAGACGAGAAGCAAATTTATCCCAGCAATCAGGGAATATTAAGAAGCAAGTGTGAAATTCAAGCTGCTTTGTTCAGCTGTCTTCAGAATTTTTTTCCTGGGGATCAAAGACATTTTGTGTGCAGAACAAGTTAAAGAGGAAATAAAAAAGTTTATTCAAGAAAAAAGTGAGCCAGCAAACAGAAGGTGACTCTACTTCTCATTCTTCTGATAATAAAGGTCACAGAGAGACTTGAGTGGTGAAACCTTTTCCAGTGTTCCAAAAGAAAATGCTTGAGAGACAGAAAGAAGCAGGGGAGTTGACTAGAAGAATCAGTAGTTTGGACTTGAACCAGAGTCTGGTGTTGGTAGATGGAGATGAACAGTGATGAAGACCAGCAATACTGAAGTTAGTAAATAAATGGGAAACTATAAAGCATCAGTCACTTTTCTGAAGTATAACTTTGCAAGAAACAGCGGCTGTTAAAGACTTGGCTTTGTTGAATTTGATAAACTGTGGGTGGACTGTAAAGCATATACCCCACTTTATGTCATTAATGTTTAGAAGAGCACTAAAAGGAACAAAACTAACTGTAAGTAAAAAATGTTCTTAGTATTTCTATAAAACACTTTATGATATAAATTGCATGTTATATTATAAAGCAGTTTTGTATAGTATGTAGTCAAATGTACTTTAATGTGGGGGGGGGGTATTTTCGGTGATTGTTGTATGTGTTACAGATATTAAAGCAAACAAGTACTTTTTTAGATGTAAGAAATATAGGCTTTGTAATATAATAAAAGAAGAAAGGATGATTTTGGGCTGCTGGGGTGTAAAAGTGCAGTGATTCTATTATATGTAAAATTAACGTAATTTCTTCTAGTCTTACAGGGATCGTTGTTTAGATGAATGCCATTGTCACATGTTTTTGTGAGCTAGTAGGCTTTAAAGGTAAGGCAAAATGATGATAGCCACAAGAAATTATATGTTTCTTGCATCTACTGAGATATTACCGTGTTCTTTTTTTCCATTAACAATGTTCTCATTGGGAGTCAAGAAGTCTGCAGCTGAAGGCATTTGACCAGGGAAATTCTGCAAATTCTGTTTTGAGTGAAATTATTCAAGCACATGTAAAGTTGTTAGATTATTTTTTTCCCATCTTTGCTGACTACTTTTACATGGAGAAAAACTGTCTGCAGATACAAACAGTTAATCTTGACAGTTCTGGGCATTATTTACTAAGGGAAATGCAAAGTGTAAAGGCACATTGCCAAGCAGTATAGTGAAAAATAAGGTTTGAAAATATGGGGAGTGAATAAGAGGTAGTTGCCTCCCTAGCAGCTTTATAATACTTTAATAAAACAGTGCACAGTTTAATTTTAATGCACAGTTTAATTTTATTTAAAGATAGCCAGTGCACTTTTGAGAGCTAAAAGTTAATGTTCTGAAAACATACAAGCTGCTTTTCACATCTGGGAGAAGAATAGAGATAAGAAAAGAAAAGACAGCAATCTGAGTAAGTGGGAACATACATGTGCTTTAGAATGGATAACCTTAATTTTAGGTTATTTCTGTGGGTGCAGCTGTTGATTTGGGGCAGTTCCTTTCTGGAGGGTTAAAGGAAAACTCCACCCTCTTCTACAGTTTAACTCAACACTTAGGTTGATTTCCTCTCTTTACATTATGGTTTCAGTACTGTGTAGGCACTAGAAGCCTGCTTGTACTTTATGAAACTTTCACTTCTTTGCCTTGGAGTCAAAGGACGGGACAGACCACACAATTTTTTAAAGCTTAACTTCTCACATAATCTGCAGAAGAATTTGTGTACTCCTGCATGACATACTACAGACAGAGAGAAATTAGTAGTCAGGTGCTGCTGACAATCTTATACTGGTAATTAGTCTTGTTGAAGTCAGGACCACAGCAGCTGCTGTAAAAAAAGACAGGGAGGTGTGAAACTGTTTTCCATTGTCTTTATTGCAGAGACGAAGAGAACTTACACTGATTAACAGCTGCTTCTATTGTAGCCATGCCCTTCATAGCATAGGAATTTGATCAGTCAGTGGTTCAAAGGTAGTTGTCACCTCTTTTGACAAATTAATATAAGCAGTATCACAGTACTGAAATGCTAAACTTTAAATGTTTGTTGTTTATACTGCCTTACATTGTAAGATGACTTAAATGTAGAATCAAAGATGTCTGTGGCATTTAGAGAAAATCAGAAAATATTTTTCTTGCAATTCTTGTAAAATATCAATACATTTACCAAAGTAAGTGTGTGTGTGTGTGTGTGTGTGTGTGTGTGTGGGGGGGGGGGTAGGGTTACTGTCAGTTCATCTTGGACTACAAAAAGGTATGTAGAACAAAGGCCTGCAGTTTAGCTACTTTTTGGTTGCAGCTGTATATAGGGTTGCCACCTTTTCAAATGGCCATAGTGGGACATTTTTGGGACAAACATCAGATTTTACAGGCCGACACATACCCACAGTCAGTACAAAGGATAGAACTTAACTTTTTTGCCTAAATAATAGCTTATTCTTGTAGCATTTTAGTTGCTTATTCTGTTTCTTATAACATTTAGGTATTTTAGATACAGAATAACTGTTTTATGCAACTATTACATACAATATAGGACATAATTATGTCCTACAATCTCAGGACATTTGCCATTTTTAATATTTTTTGTCAGGACACAACTGCCCAAAGAGGGACTGTCCCTCACAAAGTGGGACAGGTGGTAACCCTAGCTGTATATCTCCTTAATATAGTGTAAAACAAAACCTAAGACATGCATAGATGAGGGCCATTCAAGAAATAAAAGAAGCAGTCCTGTTACAGAAGATATATAAGATAACACCAGCAAATACCACTTGTGACCAATAGAAGACAGACAGCCCAATCTGTATATTTAACGTTTTTGTTCTGTTTTTTTCCAACTGAACTTCTTCAGAAAAGCACCCAAAACAAATGACATGACTTAAATAGAAAAAGTCACATGCAGCAGCCTGCCAATGAAACTGTGTTCACAATTTCATCTAATTAGTAATATAAAAATAACAATTGAATAACACAATGAATGTAAATATATATATATATATATATATATATATATATATATATATATATATATATATATACATGTTAACTTATAACCTAAAAACATACTTATAAGATACTGAAAATACACCACTAATCAATGTTTAAAATCTCTGTGCTAATAAAAAACATTTAATATTAATGGTGTCATTCAGCCCTGGTAAATGATCAGCCTTTAACCTGATTTGCCAAATGGCTTCTCTACATTCTAAAAATGTTTTAAAATCTCCACTAAACAATGTGTCATTAACTTTTTCTAAAACTGAAAAAGTAAATTTCTTAAACAAAGGACAACATAATGAATGCTTTGCTAAGGCATTTGACTCATCCTTTTTCTTTATTGCCAAATTGTGTTCATAAATGCGTTTGTTTAAGGCACATGTAGTCTTCCCTATGTAAAAATGTTCACATGATATACACTGTGCAACGTAGACTATGTTAGTAGTCTTACAGGTATAATATCATTTAACTGTGATAACCCTGCTGTTGTGTTTTAAGTGAATGCTAGATGTTCCACTAATAAATCTACATTTTTTGCATGTTGTGCATGGAAACGTACCTAAAACTGAATTACACACTCTCTGAGCTATTTGCACCTCCCTCCAAAATCATCTTAATGTTACTAACTTTCTTGTATGTAAAAGTTGGACTGTTTCCTATAATTTTAGCCAAATCAAAATTTCCTAGTATTATTTTCCAATTGTTTAAAATTATGCCTTTAATAACAGACATTTTGTTGGTAATAGGTAAAGCAAATGACAATTTATATTGGTTGGCTATCTTAGAGCTATCCTGTATGTTATCAATACTAGTATAGTCAGACACTCTCAAAATTGGACTAGCTTTGTTTTCTCTCAAATGCAAGACCTCACTATTAATGTGATCTAACCAACTGATTGTATAACCTCTATCGAGAAAGACATTTTTTAGCTTAATAATCTCCTGAAGGAAAACCTCATTTTCACTAGTTAAACAACTTAGTCGTATAAACTGACCTTTCACTACACCCTTTTTCATGTGCATGGGGTGTAAACTATCATGGTGTAAATATTGGTTCACAAATGTAGATTTTCTGAAAATACTACTCTGAAAATTATGATGTTCATGATCAATCGTTAAATGCAAATCCAAAAAATCTATACTTTTGCCAAAATTTCCTAAAGTGAATTTCAAAAAACTAGTCGTGTTGTTGAGAGCTTGAAAAAAAACAAGTAAAAGAACTGACATCACCTTTCCATAAAAAAATCAAATCATCTATGTACCTTCTATAAAATAAGATGTTATTGACTATGGGGTGCTTTGTCAAAAAATTGTTTTCCCAAGATGTCATGACTAAATTTGCAAAACTTGGTGCAACTCGAGAACCCATAGCAACGCCAGATGTTTGTTTATACAAATCACCTTCAAAATTGAAGAAATTGTTGTCTAACACCAGCTCCATTAAAGTACAACAAGTGTGAACCAAAGTGTTGTCAAAATCAGATTGTTTACTTAAATATTCTCTCATGAATTCAACACCAATCTGTTGGTCTATGCTGGTGTACAAAGAAACAACATCTAGGAATGCAAAATAAATATTAAAATCATCAACCCTAATGTCTTTTAATAGCTCTAAGAGGTGCCAGGAATCTCGAAGATAAAATTTAGAGTTTTGCACAACAGGATTTAATAAATCATCTAACCAAACAGAAATGGTCTCTGTTTTGGAACAGCTTGCTGAAACAATAGGCCTGAAAGGAAGATTTTTCTCTCATTCTGTGTACTTTTGGAATTCCAAATAAGGAAACAATTTTAGGGTATTCTGTATACAAAAAGGTGTAAACATCAAAATCAAAACACCCATCACTAAATAAATCAAAAAGACAAGCGTCTAACTTAGCAAAACTTTTGCAAACAAAATCAGCATCAACTATTCTGTAACTTGAATTGTCAGCTAAAACTGCCTTAATGATTTTAATATATTCTACAGAACTCATTACAACTATAATCCCACCTTTATCGGCCTTCATAATATGCCAATCCCTGTTTCTGGCCATAATTTGGAGAGCTTCAAATTCTCCCTCTGAAAGGTTGGACTTATAGTGTAATTGACTGTCATTGTTCCTAAAATCCTGTTCACATTGTTTGTTAAATACTGACGAAGTAGAATTAAGTAAAGGATTATATGTACTTTTCTTCCTGGTAAATTTATGCACTGTATCTACCAACTTGGTGTTGTCAAAAATGTATTTCAAGTTTAGTTTCCTGCAATACAACTTGAAATCCACAATAAGTTGTGCCAAATTTACTCTGTTACCAGGAATAAAGGAAAATCCTTTCTTAAGGACTGAAATCATGTCTTGAGACAAAACAGTATCAGTAAGATTCAACACATTCATACAAAATTCTAGAACTTTTTCTTCCCTCTGGTCTTGCCTTTGTTCATTGTCTGAACTTTGTTGGACCACTTCGTAGTCTTTTTGACCCCTGAACTGTCCGTCAAAAAAGGACCCTTAGTGTTGGAATCTACAGCTGCAACAACTGAAGTAACCCTGTTAGATGTTTCTGAATTTTTGTTGTTGCAGTTGTTATTAATAGTGTTTTGTCCTTGACAACCATCAGTGGAATTGACGGTATTAGTTACATTATTTTCACCTGAATCATTAAAGGTCTCTTTAGTCTGTTGACCGTGATTAATGTTCTGATGAAATTTGTGCTGAACAGGTTTTACCAGATAAGCTTTGTGAGTTGCATAAGCTGCTATATCTCTACAAAATTTTCCTTGTTTTCTTGTAACAACGGATGCCTTATGTCTTTTAACTTTGGCCTCAATACCCAAGTATAAAGAAGCTAGAGCATTAAATGCTTCCGAAGCCCTAATTTCTTTGTCCAAATTCTCTAATTGTGATTTGAGGTTGGCTATCTCCAAATTGTAATGGTCAATCAAAAGCTCCATGAATTGCAAACCTGTGTTGTTATATAAATCTACTAGCTTAGCGTATAAACTGTCTCCTTGTGTTACACAATTCGGAAATTTGCATACCCTTAAGCCAAAAGGTACACATTTTAGTCTAATGTTCTCTCTTAAATAATGAACTTCCAACTGGAGCTACACAAATTTAATGCTAGATTTTTCCAATTTAAAAATGTTCTCTTTACACAGCTCATGACTGTCGCTACAAGTAGAATCAACCAATTCACTTACTTGTCCTTGTTGTGTTTGCGTGTCACCTATAAAAAACGGATTGGAATCGTCTTCGGCCAACAAAATGTTTGTAATACCATTTGGAAGAACTCCACAGTTGTTTTCATTCGAAGCGTTTCTTCCATTACCAAAATTAGTATAAGATGCCTTATCTCCTGGTCGCCCAACAGTAAAACCAGCTACGCTACCTTTCGGTGCAGCGTCACTACGTGTACTTCCTTTTTGAGCACTTGAAGTGCTCTGACTCCCGAACTGACTGGCAAAGGCTTCACGTATAGCCCCAACAATCACTCCGGACATCTGCTCGCTGAAATTGATACCAAATTCATGAACTGAATGGGTGCTCAGATTGAGCAAAGTGTCTTGTGATTCCTCCACTGACATCTCCAAATGGTACTTGTCTAGCATGACTCATAAGAAGCAGAGTTGAAGTGGATTATGTGAAAGTGAAATTCTTGAAGAAAAACAAAACATCACATTGATATGTCAAGCCCCATTTATAGCTATTTTGTAGAAAGCATATTACAATTCTGTAAGAAGCAATCAGAGTGATTTTGAGGTGTTAAAGAAAGCAAAGGTAGAGTGAAAACATAGATTGTTTTTAGTTCTGTGGTAGAGTTTTCCTTTAAGCCTCATTTTTGAAGATGCACATTGTTTTCTGTGATTGATCTAGGTTAATAGGATATGAGTGTTCTAAAAATACATTTAGTTTTTGGTTTGAGGGTTTTCATTAAAACAAAAAGTCCTGAAAAATGTGACATATCTTCAAATGAAGATGAGAAGAAACAACTGTATACAAGATCAGCCTGCCAAACATTAGTGTGTGCCTGTATGACAAATTTGCAAATACACATTCAGAACAACTGTAATGTGTAATATGTGAGAACCATACCTTATTACCATAATGGCTATGCTTTCCATATTATCCTGGAATGTAAATGGTTATAGGTATAGATAAAAATTAGAGAGTATTGAATTATATCTGTTGGTCGCAAGGTGGATTGGTTAAATATTTATGGATTTTAGGGATCCTGAACATCTTTGGGATCACCAGATGATCCACTTTCGTATAATAAAACACACATTTTGAAATGTGTCCTTGCAGGAGAGAATCCATAAAAAAAAAACTATCAGTTTTCACGTAGGATACATTAACTTCATTTCTAAATACAGTATTGACTGTGAGTAGATGCAGGTGATTCTAAAATACACTCATGGGCTGAGATTATGAATACTGTCCTACCATTACACAGGGGTCTGATTGCCATGAGTCTGTCTTAATGACATAATTCGCTCTCTTCTGAAGCCTCTCCTTCACCACAGTTTCCACACCATTTCTGTTCTGACCTCCTGAGTAGTAGACTCAGGATGCCAAGCCAAGTGGCTTTGCTACATTGCCCTTCCATCTTATCTCCTGGATACATATGATGCCTGGCCTCCTCCTTTTCAGCATATCATTCACTTTTAAGCTGTGTTCTGCCAGTGAACTTACACTAAGTGTAGCAATGTTTAGATCATGTTTGGCAGGTTGATTGGATTTCTGTCTATCTTTCACTCAGCAGTGATATCCCAGGTATCCCATGCTGAACAACTGGACACAGGCCAGTCATTAGCTTACTGACACAGGCCTTGCAGTTCAGTAATATTCTCCTTGCTTAAGATTCCAATTAACATTTAATAGTTTACATTAAAGAACATTTCCTACTCTAGTAGAAATCTGTACTAACATACATTTTTTTACAGAATCCAGAAACACTGCTTAAACTGAGGCAGTGTTCTTGCATTCAGTTAAGTAAAATGTAAATACAAAGTCTTATCTAAACCTACCAGACATCCATTAAAGGGGCCCACCTCAGATCCTGGAAACTATTTATTTTATTTATTTATTATCATTTCTTTACCAGGCTTGTCCGTCTGGGCTTAAGTTGCCTCATTTCAGCAAAGGCCTGGTGAGATAAGCTCCACGTATAAATACATGTACAAAAGGTACAAAAAGCAGATAAGAAAAATAACAGCAAAGAAAAGAAATGTTACAATGAAACTATAAATCTATTAGCCTAACAATCTTAATTTACAAAGCCATGGAGCATATTATATGTGATTTCATTACTCCAGTTTGAAAAAAAATTTACTGCTGTAGACCTGCAATATTATGATTTTGTTAAAGGGAGATCGTGTGTACTTAATTTAGTAAACTTTTTTTTAGAAAATCAGTAAAACTGTAGCTAGTGACAGTGTAGTTCATACAGTGTACCTGAATTTGGCCAAGGCCTGTGACATACTTCCCCATGAATTGTTGACCCTTATGTTGTAAAGTGGCTAGCAGACTGGTTGTGGGATAGAACCAACACAGTTAAAATAGCAGGTGCTACATCAGAAAGTGAAAAGATGACTAGTGGAATTCCTCAGGACTCAGTACTGGACCTCTTGTGTTTGTCATCTACTTCTTGTGTCTCCTTACTAATAGACCAGGTGTATGGCTAACTAAATTTGCAATAACTACAAGTTTTGCATTGTCATTTATTTATCATGTGATAGTGTACATTTACAACAAAGAATAAATCATACAAGTAAATGGTGTAATAGAAATGGGCTTAAATTAAATAAAAAGATGTGCACTACTGTCACCTTCAGTAAACAAATCCTGACAGCATCCTGTAGTATACATAGCACCCCCATTCTTAATGATAGAATTGTCAGAGATTTCAGCACCTTTGTAGACAACCCCCTATTCTTTAGTCACCACACAACAACAGTAATCAGGAAGTCTTTCTGTCTAGCCAGATTACTAACTGAAGGTGTCTCATCCAGGACAAATGAAGTTATTTCTCTGTAGTCTGACCCGATCAGACCAATTCTCTAATATAATGCCTGTTTTAATATATCTATGTCAGCACATCACATAGCTAGAAAGAGTACTGAGACTCTTAATTAAAAAGATCAAGGGACTAGAGATTCTCAGCTTCTCAGCTTCTAAGACAGGATTGAAGTTCTATTACTAGACCGTGGCTCCTATAGATTTCTACCCCGTGATTTATGTCTAGCATTCCGTGCTGTTAAGGACCTAACCCTCCTTGATTTCCTGTGCTTGTACAAAACAAGTGGCTGTAGAAGCACTCAAACTAAAGATGTGAACCTCCATCATCAAATAATTAGGAGGTATTAAAGGGACAGATTTATTTCTTGACACTTCCCATTCTCTGGAATAATCTTTGATTACATGTAAAAGAGAGTGAAACCTTGACAGTTGGACGGATGCTCATAGGTTCTCATGCATGACTTGTTTTGCCTCCTGTAGGCAGGAGGTGCATAGGAGGCTGGGTATTGGCAAGGTGGTTATGGTCCTTGGACTGACACTGCCTTTTTTGCTGTACAGATAAAGATGTTCACCTCCTTCCTTATAGGTTCCCCAATCCCTTCCCACTCTGCCAAGGCAGTCCTCTCTTGGGGAGCAGCACCAGCCAGGAAGGATGGATACTTTTAGGGGATCACTAGCTGATGGTCAGTTGCAGAAAAGGGCCCTCCTACAAAAAAATCAATTTTTTGTTTCACAGAATTTCCATTTGTTAGTGAATACCACCTTTTTTATTTTTTGTTTATCACTGAAAGTTTGTAAAGACTTTGAGTGGTATATTCTTGTTTAAAATGCCTCCTTTGGGATCCTTCACCCTGTTACATCTTGAATTTTGAGTTAGAGAGGTTGACCTTGCCTCCCTTTCAAAAGGCAGTCTCTACTGACTTAAAATACCTTTCCTGAAATACTTTAGTCCTTGTGGTTGACATAGCTAGTAGAACTGTCTCTGAACCACATGTCTTACCTGTTTGTTCTCCACATCCATATCCATATTCATAGAGACAGAGTTGTTCTCCACTCTAATCAGTCTTTTATGCCAGACGTTGTTACTGACACTAACCTAAGTCACTACCCTCTATGTAGGCTTTTTCTGAATTACTCTATCTGGTGTATCTTCTCAATTGTAGGAATATGCACTGTCATTTGACATTTTATCTCGAGAAGGCAAGGGCTATTTGCAGATGTATCCTGCTGCTTATCTCTTACTCTAAAATAAAATGAAGTGCGACGGTTTCCAAAGTTTCCGTAGCAAAATGTTGCCTGACTATACCTTTTTGTTATAATAAATGCATTAAGCCTTCTGTCTGCTTACAGAAAATCCATTCAGCTTGAGTAACTGCTACCGCAATAACTTTTTTTTTAATTTACTCTTAGTACATTTGTAAGGCACCATAAGCTGGTTGTGATGTCTGGGTTTAGGACTTCCTTTGTGTCCACTGTAATAATGGGTATAGTCACATAATGAAGCACTGAGGAAGGGTTTTTGCTAACCTGAAAACTTTGCTGCATTCTACTTTGTTGGAATAAAGTTTTCTTTTGGGCATTTCCATAGTCTGAGGTTTGTTTTTTGTTGTTTAAGTACTTTTTGTCTGCGGACTTGGTTTACCGTAGTTCTGGTCCTTTTTTGTAGCACATAATGAGGGCAGCCAAGTTGATTTGTTTAGGATTGTGTTCTGCTGTTAGAGTGGATGCTTGGCACTGTGGTGTAATATGGGATATGGGAGGGTGTTTGGCAGCCTGGGTAAGTTTTATCTGATGAATGGTCCTAAGGCCTGCTAGTCATAGTTCTACTGTCATGGATAATTGATCTACTCTTCTAGGTCTATCATTATGGTAAGTACATAACTTTTATTTCTTTAGAAAGTTTTGGAATGACCTACTAATTGGACAGATCACAATGAGTAGAATTTTCAGCATGCTTACATGTGCACAGTCACTTCTTGTGTTGACACAGTACACCTAGAAGCCAGCATCAACTCATTGTCCCCTCTGTTTAAAACATTTCCATTTTATTTATTTGAAGCAGAGCTGCAAGTTGAGTGGATGTGCCTTCTAAATGATATATTGATCAGCCTTGATTTATTTTAAACTGTGTTGTTTGTATATATCTTAAGATTCAAGTCCTGCTTTCAGAAATAAGCACATTTTTATATTTTAATACAATTTGATTGTGTTGATAACGTGGTTATCTCTTGCAGATCCCTTTGGTATTGGGCTTTACTGAAGAACCAAGACTGCTAGTGAGTCATAAAAATGAGCTTGTTATCCCAACAGAATTTGCCCGTCATCTCAAAGAGACTCAGGCAGGGCTGCTGGTAGCTGCCCTTGTGTCATTCCATGAAAACAGTAGAATTAGTCTGGAAGAAGTGGAGATATTCTTTAAGGTAAGTTTGCCGATTTCTGTTGAGAGCATGAAATTGGCTTCTTGGTTTTTCCACTGCAAAGCTTGCTTTAATAAGTTTGGATGTTCCCCATAATGTGCTCTCAAGGAAAACAAACGGTGTGAGGAGCATTAAACCATTTGGATTTGTAGTGAGTTTGTTGTTTCTGATTCCTCAAATTTTATTTCTCTGATTCCTGTTGTGTAGCAGGCTAAATGTGGTCTCTCTCCTTGCTCTACTATACTGGTGATTTCCTGCCTGTCTGTAGTCAGTCTTCTGTACCAGTTTATCTCTTCTTCCCTTTTGGCAGAAGTTTTCGATGTGTTGTAAAGGAGGACTTGATTAATGTAATTTAGGAAAAAAAAAAATCTTAGGTCTTGATCTGGATAATTACAGACCAATCTCAAACTTCTTTTTCATCAACAAGATTTTGGGGATTACCTTAAGAGGAACATTAAATATGTGATGTTCACTGGCCTTCCTTGTTTGGCCCCGTGGTGTTTTCTCTGTACGTTTCACTTGTGTGATGGGCAGGTAGACAATTGCAATTTTGGTTGTATCCAGCTTTACCTGTCCTTCCCTTTGAAGACTATGTCTACTGTATAGTCACTTGTGAATGACTAGAAGTCTGCTAAAAGTTAATATCATCAAGATATTCATGCTACACTTCAGGATTCTAGTTCTCCAATCCTATGCACTAGCCTCATTTTATTTAGGAGTTATTATTGATAATACACTGAAACTAAAGGACAGATAATTGCTGTTGTCAGGTATTCTTGTTTCTGTGTCAAGAGTATTACCGTCATAAAACACCTCGTTCCATCTGAGGATCTCTCAGTGGTTATGTCTTGGTTTCCTCCGATTTAGATTGCTGTAATTCCCTACATCTAGGGCTTCAGTACTCAGAACTTGATCAACCACAACTGGAACAGAACTCTACAGCCCGGCAGGCTGTTAACAGGTGTTTCTTAATATCTCCATATTATGCTAGCAATCCGTAGTCTGCACTGCCATCTACAACATGTTTCTTAATGGTTTGTCTAGAATTACATGACTCAGTTCCTTGCTGTCTTCACATGGTACTTTTTGTAATACATGCCACCCTTAAGCTGTGGTTGCTACAAAGGTGCAGATGAGTCCACAGCCTTCAGGTCTCCAATTTTGATTATCTCTTGCATTGGAAATTGCTGCATTGGTGACTGCGGAAATTCCCCACATTGTGCAGTTCCAGGACGTCCCTTAAATCATATCCTTTTGATTTGCATCAGAACATATATGTATGTTTTATCTTTGTTTTATACACTGTATGGTGCTTATTTTATGAGCAGATACAGTCTTTAAAGCCAGTTTGGTTGAGATAGGAGTAGTTTATTTTTATTATTCAGGAAGAAGTGGAGATATTCTTTAAGGTCTCCTGTTGCAGCTATATTAAGATCACAGTACTTGGAAGGTAAGGAACTTTTTAACTGACCCCAAGGTTGAGTGATTTCAGAGTTTAATTAGAAAAGTGAGGATGTATGCAGCCTTCCAGAAGGGGGCTACAGGGACCTTGTGTCCTCTTCAGAAATCCTTTCTTTTGTATGTTTGTGAAAGTTAATGTTTCCCATTATGTTTTTGCTTTTCTGATGTTCTGTGTTTTAGATGTAGTAATGTAGACTGCTCACTATGAATTCTTTACAAGTGCTTGAATAAAGTTGACCCTTTGTAAACTCTGCATTGTTATTTGAAAGACTTTTTTTTTAATTCTGTCTTTTAGAACTGACATTCCTTTGAACATTGTAAAGAATTCAGGGTAGACGTGTTAAACTGCATGGCTTATGTGCATCATGAGTATCAGCTAAATCCAAAGGTGTTTTCCCTCCTGAAATTTAGCTGTGGAGAGGGGCTGCACTCTGGTGAGCAACCTTATCACTGCCTAGATTAATGCCTACAGGAATTCTCTACAAGCTTCCACAATGCTATATTGAAGCTTTAGATGGAAGGCCTGATGTGTACTTTCCTTCCCTTTCCAGTCATTCCAAGGATTTTGTTAAATCTAAAAAAAGTAAAGGCTTGCTGGACCCATGCCACATAGAAATAAAGTCCTTACTCTTCTCCAGACAACATGTTTGATTAGCAGCATGGGCACTAGAGGGACCACAGAAGGAGGTCAGTTACAAACTAACACTTTGAAGAAAATGTGGGGGTTTGGGCAGGAGAGTTAATATGGAATACTTCCAAATATGAACTGTCTGCAGCTGAGACTTCTTTATTAAACAGAGGTTTAAATTTTATACCTTCGACTAAAATGGACATTAGTGAATTTCTGTTATGCCTGCGTATGTTTACTAAAAATGTAACATTGAAACAACAGTTTGGAAATGGCAATGAGGCAAGGGATGTTCAGTTTACGAAAAACAGTCTGTAGGTACCAATATTGCCGCATAATATAGAAACTTTCTTAAAAGCTTGTGAAAATGCCATTTATAACACAGGAAACAATAGTTTTTTCGAAGAAGGAAAGTATAATTTGACAAAGAGTGAGCACAAAGCATTTTGTGACTTGCAGACTAATGATAGCATAGTTATAAGACCCGCTGACAAAGGGGGACCAGTGGTGATATTGAATGCTGACTTTTATAATACAGCTATGCAAGAAATGTTATTGGATCCAAATGTATATGTTGAAGTACCAACAACAATTGTGTTTGTAATGAGTGAACAGATTGTTAGTACCTTATATGAATGCATGTGCATGGAACTACTAAGTAAAGATTTTTTAATTATTTTATTGTTGAAAATCCACTCATACCTCAAATCTGTGGTCTCCCCAAGATACTTAAAGACCCATATAACCCGAAATTTTGACCTATAGTAGCAGGGGCAGGATGGCTAACAGAACCCATCTCTATGTACCTGGATAAGGAATTGAAGACAGCACTCAATGAATATGCATATGTCTTGAAAGACACAGAACAGTTTTTAGTGGACCTTTATGGGGCAGTGAAGCAAATGGGAACAGCAGATACGGGCATGCTGGCCCCACTAGATGTAGTGTCTTTATTTACAAGTATATCCAATGACCAGGGGATAAGCATGGTGAAATCAGTGTTGACAAGGCAGGGAAAGTTCTCTAATACTAAGATATACTTTCTCTGTATGTTACTAGAATTGGTACAGTATCACAACATATTTATGTTCAATGGCACATGCTATAAGCAGTTGTCAGGGGTTGCCATGGGCACAAGTTGTGCCAACACATATGCAAACCTGGTTATGGTTAACTGGGAATATGAACATCTGTTAGGTAATCCCCAAATAGACTTTTATAGGCGTTTCATAGATGATCTTTTTATTTTTTGGAAAGGTGATGGTGAACAACTTAAATCCCTGTATGTACATCTAAATACTACTAGTGAATTTTTAAAGTTTACGATGAACTGCTCTGAAATGAGTTTAGACTTCCTGGATGTTACCATATACAGAGAATATGACCAATGGTCTACGAAATTACATAGGAAACAATGCTACAGACCATCTTTTCTACACAGAAACAGTATGCATAACCCTAAGATTTTTCCTAACATAATCAGAGGTCAGGCAATGAGAACATCTCACCTATGTTGTCAAGAGGGAGTGTATAGAAATTAGTTAACTAAGCTAAGAACAGGTTTCATTAATAGGGGGTATAGTGAACATGAACTTGATAAGGTGTACCATAATGTACACAAAGAAAGGAAAGGTAAAGCTAAGCCCTATTACTCTGATAGAGCAGGTAGTGACAGGGTAGGTATCAGGAATAGTGTATTATCACACATTCTGATGGTTTTACCATATACAAGATGTGAAAAGGTTTGAAACCATCATACGACAAAATTGGCATATGTTGTTAGTAGATGAGGATACTACCAACATAGTGGGTGGACAACCACATTTTGCATTTAGAAATAAGAAAAATATGAAACAGCAGCTTTGCTATCCAAGGATACCTACTCTGATGGATAGCACAGTGAATGGTACCCATAGATGTGGAAAATGCACACAGTGCATTTATATAGATGAATCAAGGTTTTTCAAGCACCCTGAAACAGGGCGTCTATGGGAGCTAAGGAATTCTGCTGATTGCAGTACTAAGAATGTAGTGTATGTAGCTCATTGCACAACGTTTCCATTTATATATTGGCAAAACTAACCATCACCTTAGGGAACGGATATGGGATCACTTTTACTGCACTAGAAAGGGGCAACTGTGTAGTGCTTTGGCTAAGCATACATTGGATAAGGGGGATAACCATATATTTTTATTTCAGGTTTTACAAATTCAGAATGTGAGCAATAGGATGGGGTACATAGTCAATACTACTGAAAATATGGAAGTAAAATGGATTTTGCGTTTAGGAGCACACAGAGGTTTGGGTTTGAATGATAGTGTTCCATTGAAGCCAGTGCTAAAATCTAGAAGGTTAAAATAAAATAAATAATAACAATACTATCTTAACAAGAGAAGACTACATAAACACATACAGGGCTTTGGGTCAATATGACAGTATTTCTTGAGCTGCTTCTAGCATAGATATAACTAAAGACCTTTGTTGAGATGCATGTTTAAAGCATATGTATTTACTAGGTGGACAGCATGAGTATTTATTAGGCAGAATATATGTATTAAGTTGAGTGTGTACTGCTTATATTTTTATATAAATGTACATATATTTTTATGCTTATACCCACACATACAAGCAGTTACTAAATGGGGAACATGAGTATATGTATTTATTCACTGACGTTTTACGTATTTTATTTATATTCATCCACATGTTCTTGTTTTTACATTTTGTGCATGTGGTTTTTAAACAGTGTTCTTCTGACTTCAGCAATTAACTAAGGGCAAAACGTAACCATAGTAATTAATTGATTGCTGAGTGCTGAATTAACTTTGAGTGGTAGGATTGGTTGTTTTAGTAATGAATTAAAGTATTTAAGTGCTGTTGCTGTTTGAATGAGCTGTCTGATTAAGCAATGGTTACCATTGCGAAAGCGCTCACCATTTTGTATTAAAAAAGAAGATTTTACTTTGTCGTGGTTCAGCTTCTTTATTCCAGCTACCTTCCTACTGGTCACCTGTGTTTCAACATTTTCAACTTCTGGGCTGGTTTGGATTTATTTGTTTATTCCAAGAATTTTGTTAAATCTTAAAAAAATAAAGGCTTACTGGACCCATGCCACATAGAAATAAAGTCCTTACTCTTCTTCAGACAACATGTGTTTGATTAGCAGCATGGGCACTAGAGGGACCACAGAAGGAGGAGGATGGAAGTGAGCAGCCAGTGTCGTTTCATCCATCCTAGGGGATGCAGTTCACCTAGGCTTCCTGCAATAAAGCAGTGTTACTAGTCTGGCTAACTCCATGTGAGGGAGGAAGGTAGCCTAGGCTCATTGCAATAAAGCAGTGTTACTAATCTGTCTAGCTCGATAATGCATAAGTGCTGGACTGCTTAGTTGGGAAGTTGCACACGCATGGAAGTATCCACACACCTCCTGTAAGCTTTGACTGTGGAGCTTTCAAGGCTACTATGGGATGGCAGGAAGTAGGACACACTCTCCGACAGCAGTGTGATGCTGCACCAGTGTCCTTGATCCCCTTGCTGGCCTCAGACATGGGTTAGGTCATACCTCTCAACCTGGAAACAACAAAAATCTGAACAAAGGCCCATGAAAAGTAGGTACAACCAGCAAAAAAAAAGGGATACTAATTAACATAAAAGTTGCATGCATAATTATGTAACCCCACCCACTGCACAGGAACTGTGGGGTACCATCAACAGGCATTTTCTGCACATTAAGTTATAAATGTCTAATTTCTGGCATGACTGGCTGGTGATATTCTTTGATTTTGCCTCACAGCAGTTTTGAATGCTACATAAATTTTAAAGTACAAACAGTGCTTTTATAATACAATGCACAATGGACAATGAATCTACATGATCTGTTAAATTAAACATGTACCATTTTGCAATCCATTGGAAAAACAGAGAGAACAAACATGAATAAATGTCATCTCTGAACAATTCAGACTACTCCCATTTACTGTACAGTGCATCCAAGTGAAAACGACACACAACTGCATATCAGGCAACTTTCTAAATATTACCATTAATTGCACAAAAAAACAACAATACAAATTCATGGTCCTTCAGAGCCAATGCATTCACCTACACTATGCCCTCAGTACCTCCACCAAGACAGCACTATATAGAAATAAAAACATTTATCTAAAACTGGTAACTGACACGCAACAAGGATAAGCAAAATATTTTCATTCCCATAGAATAAGGCAAACTGAATAAAAAAACTCATTTGTACGAGATTTCAAGTCAACTACTTAATCAACTAACATCAAAAGCTCATATAAATGCTCGTCACACGCATGGTACATCTACCTATGCATTCTGCATCACCCTGCAGAGTACAGAAGTTCAACTAATATGCAACTAACAGAGAAAAAAGGAAAGACATGGCAGTGGCACAACACATTACGCGTAACAACACAATCTGTTCATACAGAACTTGTAATGGATAATTCATTCTAGATTGCACATTACACTAACTTAGTAGTAGCAAGATGCAAAATCACAAAAAAATATCTACTTCTACACATAACATTCCCAATTCCCGCAGTGGCAGCCTTTCCTGTGGCTTTATATGCAATCAAGTTCCCTTAACTTCACAACAGTAAGCTTTAACACAAATCAAAAATGAATGTCATTCGATTATTTGTACAAAATGTTGGATTGCAGTGCAGGGGGCACCAAAGTTTGCCCAAATGCATTTAAAAATTCCTTCCCGCAGCAGATGTTGCCTAGTTACCCCCCAAAATTAGTTTTTTCTTTCTCAGTCTCACTTGGTCCGCTCCAAAGTTACTTGAAATCTGTCTACTGGGCCCAGGCAGCAGGTAGAAGCATTCAGTAAGAGGGCGCACAGCCATGCGGAATCTTCTTCTGGGTGTTAATTATTTGAAAATGAACCCCCCCACACACACACACACACACACACACACACACACACACACACACACATTTACTTGTCAGGACAATACTGTAATGCTTTGCTTCCTATACAAAGAAGTTAGTGATCGCTTTAATTTGCTAAACATAGATTTGGGTGGGAATGTATTAAGTCAGACACAATATTATGCAAATAATGCAGTAAGTGACGTGCATGCATGCATTTACAGTATATAGTGGGCATGTAAAATATACTTTATTTTATTTTATATACATTATCCTAGACTATTGTTTTCTGAAAGCTAGCAGCACATTAGCCTAGGCAAGTATCAAGTAAGCATATATTTTAACTGCACATCAGAATTTAGGTTATTTGGGGGTTGTTGTTACTTTGTTTATAACTATAAATGGCGCTTCTTAGCTTCCCTTAGACAGCATTAACCACAATTCCCATCATTGTCGCTGTTGGCAAAAGTCTCAACCTCTTAGAGGAAGAAATTTGAGCAAGGTCATAAATAATGAGTGTGGGGGGGCAACGGCTCAAAAATAGAGATACTTTTTAAATATTTCTCCTATAAACTTAGAAAGTTGATAGAATAACAGGTTTTATGTTAACATGGATTTTCTGAAAAGTATGAAGTTTGAAACTGAAATATCTGTCATTATTTTCTGACTTTAATCCTTAATGATTTGCCAGAAAAACAAAATTTTTTGAGTAACAGACCAAAAATAGGAAGCAAATATCTGGACATTCTGTAAAAATCTGGACAGTTGAGAGGTCAGGTATGGCAGGAAACGGTCCGTAATGCAACAAAATTGCAACGTGACAAAATGACTTAACATGCCAACAAATCAAGGGTCTGTATTATAACGCCGAACTTTCAAAATTTCGAGTGTTCTAATATTGACCCGTTTTCAGCGAATGCTGAAAATATCGAAGAAACAGAAAACCAAATTTTTTTCTTAAGGAAAGAATTCGGTTGTCCGTTTCTGTTGCTTCGGTATTTTCAGCCCTGTGGTGGAAAGTTACGGGTCGGGTTCATGTAAGTGTGCGATTGTGTGGACATGAGGGTTAGGTGAGTTAGGGTTAGGGTGCGGGTCAGGTAAGTGTGCAGTTGTGTGGACGTGAGGGTTAGGGTGGGGTAGGTGAGTTAGGGTTAGGGTGCGGGTCAGGTAATTGTGCGATTGTGTGGACGTGAGGGTTAGGGTGGGGTAGGTGAGTTAGGGTTAGGGCGCAGGTCAGGTAAGTGAGCGATTGTGTGGATGTGAGGGTTAGGGTGGGGTAGGTGAGTTAGGGTTAGGGCGCGAGTGAGGTGACTGTGCAATAGTGACGGTCCTTAGGGTTAGGGTTTGGGTTAAGGTAAGTGGATAGTTAGTGGTTTATGTATAGTTTAGTGTAGGCTTAGGTGTAAGAGTTTAGGTGTATGTGGGTGGATTGCTGTTTGTTTAGTGTGCTTTTTGAAAAAATTAGCTGTTCTGTATGTTCAATGTTTTAAATTTTCGATTAATAGGGTTCGATATTAGAACACTCGAAATTTTGAAAGTTCGGTGTTCTAATATAGTCCTCAAATCAAGACATTTAAACAAATGCTGCAAACAGTACTGTAGCAGTCTGTTAGCATGTTAAATATCAGTGGATTTACACAGGCCTTGGAGACTGGCAGATAAACATTTAAAAGTCTATAAAGTTAAAAATGCCCAGAACCCCAACCACCCAAATTACTTGGCAAGGTACATGAAAATAAAAACAAAGAACATTGTTCTCCTGTTGTCCATCTACAGCCTAAATCAGCATTTGCAGACAAATCCAGAAGGACTCTAATAAACCAAGCTGATTTCACAAAATGGAAAGGAATAGAAAATCAGCAAAGTACTCTCATTCTCCCAACACAATCTGAAATAGTATATAGCCTGTAAGGGATGTGATCAGTAGTTGTCCTGTAAGAGGTAGCAGATATTTCTGGTGCTGTAGGTGACCTGATTCTTGTTTCTTGACAGAAGCTTGTAAGATCAGACATTGCGTTTGTGACAGCAATAATTCAGGATGATGGGTATAATAAGTAATAATTAAATGTAATGTAATGTAATGAAAGTGTTTTTATATTGTACTATTCTGTTCCTGTATTTATGTATTATAATCTGGAAAAGGATTTTTAGCAGCTGTATGTCCAACTCTTTGCCCTAAGAATGTGGCATTTTTTAAGTATATAATAGTCTCTGGGCTCTGTGAGTAACAAGTCTTCTCCTCGTTGAATAAAACTGCTGGGAAGCCTTCACTTTGCTTTTGATGAATGCAAAATAAACATACTTTTCTGAGATTTCCCTGAGTCTGATTTCTGTAAATATTTTGCACTTCTTTAATGCTGTAGTTCCTAGGTTCCGAACAGACTTAGGCATGTGTGAAGTCTGGGAAATTTAGATGTTCTTTGTGTTTCACTGTTACATTCATCACATTTGGGTTATCCCTGCCAGGGTAGCCATCGGCCGGCCTGAATACCAGAGACTTAGTATTTCTGCGTCGGTTGCTATCTCTTGAGGACTGACGTCAGGTCGTCAGTGGTATAAAGGAAGGCATCCAACGCCATTACATCAGTCTTTCTTGCCATGGAGCCCAAAGCAGAAGCAGTTTGCATGAGTGCCGGTCAGCCGCTGCCGGAGTTTCATTTCCGAATTGAAGTTGAAGTCTTTGAAAGCTAAGTACCACGTTGGGGATCCTTTTTTCTTGCACTAACCCATGTCAGAAAAAGTTAATAATTGTCTTGCCTGTGGAAAGCAAATACCACACCGGGACATCCACTCTTACTGTGTCACTAGTCAAGGCCCAGACCACGACGTCCCTCGTCGCTTCTGTGCTTACTTTAATGCCAGAACTATTCGTGGTCGGGCACTTATTGTAGCCAGATATTTCAGTTTACAGTCTTTGAATTCCGATATGGCTTCAATAAGCCATCCGACAGCAGATCTTCTGAAAAAATGTAAAGATAAAGACAGAGACAGGCTGCACAGGACCAAACCTTCCGACAATGCTTCCGTTAAGCTGGTCGTTAGTCCTCCGGAACTCAGTGAGGCGCTTTTGCAGACCCTGATTCCCACTTCAGTTAATTCACAGGCCGCTACCAAGATCCTTTCGGTGTCCAGTATGCCACAGAACTCTTCTTCGTCTAAGGATCCTGCAATCGTCTCTACCTTGGATGGGTCCGTAGCCGCTGTGCAGGCACCAGCTTTCAAGGAAGTCCTTCTCAACACCAAATCCTGACATAAACCGACGCCTTCTTTCACAGCTACCCTTCTTTCGAAAACAACCGAGTTTCTTAGGCCCAGGGGTCGAACCACATCCAAGAAACCAGCTACCCATTCTCGGGCATCTGCTCCCTTGCCTCAATCTCAAGTACTTAAAATGGCAAAAGATCTTATCATGCCGATTAGGGAAAGCCAAGCCACTCCCTCAGAAAGGAAAAGAGATCTGTCTCCAGTAGTTTTGTCTGAACAAGAGTCAGATGAATCCGATGCATCTGACTATGAAGACATGCAGCCCCTCTCCACATATGAGGTTTCTGATGCAGAGGAATCCATTCCTTCAGCCTCTCCCCCAGAAGAATTTTCCTTTGGGGAAACCCTGCATACCTTAAGGGAGCATTTCCAATGGGAGAGTCAAGACTACCCACAGTCTAAAAAGAGAGAGAGTTCCTTAACCTTCCACAACACAGGCCATTAGCCACCCCCCCAGTCCTAGATGTGGTGGATGATGTCTTCCTTGAATCCAGCTTGACTCCAGATGCCCTCCTTCCTGCTCCCAGAAAACCAGACAGGTACTACAGAGTCCCTGATTCACACAAATATCTTTTTAAAAATCCAACAGCTGACCCTAAGGTCATTAATCAAGGGCCTAAAGGGATTAAAGCAACCTCAGCTAAGAATCATACCCCCTCAGACAGGGATTCCCAAGCACTGGACAGATGGGGTAAAAAAGTATACACCTCAGCTACTCTTGCTATCAGGGCACTAAATTGTCAGTTCCATATGCTTAAGTATCAGCAGCATACCTTGGAACTCCTTAGACAAAAAATTTCCCCCTTTCCTGCATGGGCAGAATCTAAAGATTTACAGGACTTAATGCATTCTGCTGGTCAAGTAACTAAATACACTTTGCACTGTGGTTTTGATGCCCTAGAAGCTTCTTGCAGGGCAGCAGTCGCTGGATCTGTCATTAGAAGACATGCATGGCTTAAGGAACAGCCCCTGCCAGACCATGTCAAATCAAAATTGTAGGATGCGCCCTTGCACAAAGATATCTTATTTGGCACTAAAGCAGAAGAGGTCTTAAAAAAGATGGAAGAAAAAGCAAAATCTATGCAGACTGTTAAAGATTTCTTACAGGTCCAGCCGCCTAGGTTCAGCAGGCATTTTTCCTCCAAGCACTGGTCCTTTCCTGCTCCAAATAGACAAGGGCCAGCCTAGGCCCTGTGGAAACAGATCCCCCCCCCAGACAGCAGCCCCAGGGGTTGCAGAGACCTAAGCAGTGGACTACCTCCACTTCAAAACCAGGGAGTTCTAAGCCACCCCCTTATGCTAAGAACTCACAATGACTCTCCCCCTCCCAACCTCAACTCTGCCCACCTTCACATACCCCTAGGAGGAAAACTCTCCTTTCACTCAAGCACCTGGGCCACCATTACCAAGAACCAATGGGTTCTGAACATTGTGTCTCAGGGGTAAAAATTCTCATTCCACACCCCTCCAACCCCAAGAGGGTTCCCAGATCTACCACCAAATCAGTGGGCAGAGGCTCAAAAGCAAATGCATTCCCTGCTCTCCTTGGGGACAGTAAAGCACGTTCCTGCAGAGCAGATAGGCCAAGGCTTCTACTCCAGACTTTTTCTGGTGCCCAGAAAAGAGGGCACCTGGTGCCCCATCCGCTATCTATCCATTCTAAACACCTTCCTGGTGATCCCAAAATTCAAAATGCTCACCCTCCAGCAGCTGCTACCCATGCTCTCTAAGGACGCTTGGATAGCTACCCTGACCTAAAAGAGGCCTACCTCCACATTCCTATCAGGGAGTCCTGCAGAAAATATCTCTGCTTCAGGGCAGGATCTCAACACTTTCAGTTCTCTGCACTTCCCTTTGGCTTATCTACTGCTCCCAGAGTTTTCACAAAATGCCTGGCTCCGGCCATTACCTTTTGCAGACAAAGAAATATTCAAATTTACGCCTACTTAAATGACTGCCTTATTCAGACAGACAGCCAGGAAAAGCTGCTCAAAGACCTGGCCTTTGTAAAGGACCTACTAACCTCCCTAGGGTACACAATCAGTGAAAAGAAATCCAAACAGGTACCCCACCAAAAGGATAATCTTCTTGGGAGCAAGTCTGGACACAGCATCCATTAAAGCTTGGTATTAGTAGTATTAGGTACAATATAATTTTGTTTACTAAGTACACCTGTTCTTGTCTTATCTTTTGATGTATTTCATCTCTAAGTAGCCTTGATTCATTCTGCCATGGAAATGTAATATTTAATACAGGGGCAAGCCCTATTACCTTTGCATACGTTACCACAATCTCCCCATTGTTTTTTTTGTTTTTTTTAAACAATTTTTATTAAATTTTAACAATACAAAACTCACACTCAGAAGTACATTAAAGAGATTGTGTATGGAGAAAAAGAAGAAAATAATTATCGAAATAAGTATAACATCAACTAAAGTATTTACATCGGTGTCTACTAAAAATGTTATCATCCACTAAAAAGGAAAAATAAAAATAATTAACAATACTCTTAGGTATAACGTATATTACCTTCTAGTAAAGTTTTTAAATTCAACCACAGATTATAAGAATACGATGTTCTAATAATTCTAGATTTAATAGTCTTCAATTCTAGTTGACATAGTTCAGCAAGAACATTCTTGAATTCTGTAAATGAAGGAGAAGATTCAGATTTCCATTTTCTGGTTATGATATTTCAAGGTACTGTCAGGATAGACCGTAAGAAAGAATATTTAATTCTTCTAACACATTTAAGAATTGGAGTGTTAAATAAAATCAGAGACTTGGATAAAGCTAATTTATCAGAGAACAGGATTTGTAGAAAATTATTAATATGTTTCCAATATTGTTCCAAAGCTATACAATCGTGAAACATATGTGACCAGTCTGCTTTGGTCTCTAATTTACATTTCCAACACAGTCTTTTCTTTACTAAGTCAATTCCAATTTATGGGGTGTATAACATACTCTGTTGAGAAATACCTAACAATAAAATATGATTTAAACAAAAACTTATGGTTACAGCTCCAAACATGTAGACAATTTCTGACAGGTAAAATCAGTTATATACCACTAAACTCAAGAACACTACTGCCCAAACAAATAAACTTTTTAACCATCCTCACTCATAAAGACACTTTACGTGAGTGTAAACTTTCAAGAATCTATACAATAATTAACAAGGAAACAAATAGTATACTAGATAACTGTTGGAATTACTTTATCTTAACTAATAATAACCCACCTTCTGATGATGATAAGAAAATAATGCTGGAATCATCCAAACAAACCACATCCTCACTTAAATGGAGATTATACTCATGGAAATTTCGCAATCTCCCCATTCTTGAAACATTGCTCACTCTTGCCCCCCCGGCTTACCTCAGTAGTGCTAATAACTGCATTCTGTTTCCACATGTGTCCTGTTATAACCTCCTGAAATGTGACTGTTTTCCTCATCATCTTTCTAAACTCCCCTTGATGAGTCCCTTGTGGGACATGCATACTGAATAGTATCAGTAGTGTTGCACCCAAATAATCCCTCACTTTAACATAATGTCCATTAGCATATGCTACTGAATCTTCTAGTATGCAAGAGTTGCTACATAAAGTTCTTGACAACATTCCTTATTCCATGTTTCTGCAAAAGAAGATGGCACTCCATAAGCCCAAATCCTCTAATCAGTGAATCAAGTTTCTTTTCCTGCAGACATTTTTTTCCTTGTTATTTTACTACCAATGGTTCCAACTTTCTGAAATGTTGTACCTATTTTTATTTGGATTGGTCAGTTTTTATCTTGTTTGAAATCCTTTATTTAACAAAGATTAAATACAATCAAATGTCAAGGTTTCAGTCTAAGAGATGTCAACAACCATCAGAACAAAAAGCAGACACAAGTAAAGGGATAGATTTCCATCCTTCAATAACCACTTCCACTATGTTGCATACTTGTTACTATGCTACATAATGACCTTTAATATAATAACTCTTAACCTGGCAAAAGCACTTTGGTCTTCAGAAGCCTGTACCATTCCTATACTTTGCACCATACAAATTAAAAAAAGAAAAGCTTTACTAGGGTGCATCTTCCTCTACTACTAGATTCCTGTGTTAAGCCACTCATTGATTCTCCCCCAGGTCACTGCTAACCTTCTACCAGAACAGAGCCTGTCCTATCACATTTCATTTCTCAAAGCTGTTCTAATAGATGTTTAAACTCCAAAAACACAAGTGATACATTTTTTTGGTAACAGTAGAAAAAGGTTCCAATGCTGCAAGCTGGGATTTAGATCCTTCAGGCAATTCTATCACACCTAGTAAAAAATGCAAGGGATTGAGGAAGGCCTCAGGTGCCCAGAACTGTGCACCTAATTCATCTATGTCCCATTTATATTGATAGAGTCAAGGACGGTCCCAAATAATATGTATCCAGTCTGTAGTTTCCTACCTATAACCTTTCCAAAAACTAAATGCAGCTGTCAGAATAATCCATGTAAGGCTTGTTGGAATATAAAAGTATTTGAATTGGCATGTCAATCAAAAAAATCTGAATTTTCTAGACTTAGATGCTAATTTAGGAATAGAAAGCATGGTTTCCCAGGTTTTGGATTGTACAAGGCCTTCATCCCCACATAACTCTGATTTTCTCAGTCTTACCTATTTTAAAAAATATTAGCCATTTATATGCCTTACGTATTGCACCTTTATTGCAGAAAAACTGGCAAGTATCTGAAATCCAGGAAATAAAATTGGGACAGTCCTTGGGCTCGATCTTACATAAATTCCAATTTTTAATGTGAAGCATTCAGGAATTATAAAATATTCTGTATGAGAGAAATCTAGTCCATATAACTTAGAGAAAATACCCCATGTAGATGGAGATTTTTTTATAATCAGTTGGGCCAAGTAATGAAGCCCTTCATATGCTCTTAACTTTTCCTGAAATTGAGGGAAAAGTCTGTAGTAATTGCTTGTCTTCTTTATAGAGGCCAGCTCCTTCCACCAAGGCTTTAATTTGGCCTGATGCAGAAACCGATATAAATCTCTTTGCCGAACAGCTGGGTGTGAAACATTTCATGTGGAAGTTTTGTCATTGACAAATTGTACAATTTATTCAAATTTCTGAGAAAAAAAGTACAACATTTCTCTCCATTTTGGAGAATAATTATCTAAAATAAGTTGTTAGCCATCTTTAACCCAATTGCCTGGATATATAAATTAAAATTTTATTTATTTTATTTTACATTTGTTTACCGAGAAAGTCTGACTGCACAAAAAGTCCACTTTCAGCAGGGGCCCAGGGAGAAAAACTCCACATAATAGAAAAAGATAAGTACATATTTACACTTTAAAAAAAAAAGAGAAACAATTTGCATACCACAGTGAGAGGACTTAATACAGAAAAGAAAGTATATAAATAGCAGAGCAACGTATAATGGTATAAGTTAACATTGCTCACGCACATGGAATAAATAACATAACAATCAGTTCATTTTTCATTTACAGCAGAGTTAAATATGAGCATGAAAAAGATCATGTTTACTGTAATAAGATTACAAGCTTTAGGTAACAACAAAATAGAGAGGATGTAGAGCTAGTTGTTAAGTTTTGTATATGATAATTTGCTAACCAGGGTTAGTATATGAGCAGATCCATGTAGATGATACCCGAGTTTTTAATAATTTTTTTAAAATTTACTGCACTAGTGGTGGATCTTATGTTCAGTGGTAGGGATTTCCAGGTTTTGCCTGTGCTCTTAGAGTACAGGGAATCTCCAGCAGCATTTTTACTTTTAGTAGTGTTTATTAGCGCTTTGTTACTAGAGCGAAGTGTTCTGTTGTTTGAGTAATGAGTTAGCAGGTTTTGAAGAGATTTTTTATCAGGTTGGTTAAGTATTTGGTGGGCCTTGGAAAGTTGGTTGTAAGCCAGTAGGTTGGAGAATTCTAGCCAGGAGAATTCTTTAAGGGCAAGGCATTGATGGGATTTGTAACTAGATTCATTAGTGAATTTTGCAATTTTATTATAGCACCTCCCTAATTTATTTATGTTAGAATGGTAAGAATGGGGGATGCATATAGGAGGGTTTAGATAAGATGAGTTCTAGCAATGGTTGTCTGTGTTACTAGCAATGAGGTGTTTGCTCCTGTAAAGGCTTTCAAGTTTTTTATGTACTTTGTTATTGCTTGAGCTATGTGTATATCAAATTTCATGTTATGATCCTTTGTAACTCCAATGAGTTTGGTGTAGGAAACTGGAGTAATGATGGTATTGTTGGATGAAGAGATTTTGAATAGAGGGAGGGGGTCTGGGGCTCTTGGAAGAAACAGGATGAGTTTTATTTTGTTGATGTTAAGTATTAGCTGTGCATTTGTTAGCCAAGATTCAACTGTGGAGAAGGACTGCTGTGTTTTTTTAAGGGTGAATCATCTGCATACTGGATTAAAGTAGAGAGAGGGAAGGCAATATGGAGGCTGTTAGTAAATAAAGAGAAGAGGGCCAAGGATACATCCCTGAAGAACTCCCAAAGTAACAGGTAGCAGAGGAGAGAGGTTGTTTAGCCATTTTACTGCTTGTTGTCGGCCAGTTAGGTAGTCCTGGAACCAAGCAAGTACAGTATGGCTAAGTTTGAGTTCTGATAGTATGTTTAGGAGTTTGATATAGGTTCATAGGTAGGTACTAGGCTCTCTGCCCGAGGGCATTTATAAGCCTAGCCAGACTGTGTCAGCTTTCGGCGCCCCATTGATTAATTAACTGAGCCTCTGTCAAGAAGAGCCAATGAAGTGATCCCAGGGGTGTATTTTCTGTTACCCATCCACTCGTCAAGGTTTCTCTTGAAGAGTGTTAGTGAGGGGCTCTGCCTAATGTAGTTAGGAATTTTGTTCCAAAGCATAGGAAGTCTCTGTGACAGGAATCTATCCCTCCAGTATGTTCTATTTATTGTTGTGGCGAGGTTTAGCTCACTAGAGCGAGTGGCTCATAGTGACTTGGATTTCTTTAGGTGGAGCATGTCCATCAATTCTGAGTTGGACATGGCTTTGTAAATCAGGCATAGATCACCTCTGAGTAAGCGATATGCCACTGAGTACAGCTGGAGTTTTTCCAGTCGGGCTGCATAGGACATATGTTTGAGACCAATAATCCTCTTGGTGAGGTACTTTTGTGTTTTTTCCAGCTGTTGGAAGTGTCTTGTGAGGTACACCCCAAATGAGGCATTGTACTCTTTGATGGGTCTGATGAGTGAGGAGTAGAGGGGCACTATAACCTCTTTATTTCTAGATGCAAACCCTTTAGTAATTAGATGGGCTACATAGAAGGTTTTCCTAACTACTTTGGCGATATGATTGTCAAAGGAGAGATTATTACTACCTGGGTCCCCAGATCTCTTTTTACCTATTCTGTATTAAGGGGGCTGCCACCTATGTGGTAATTCATGGGTGTTTTGTTTTTCCCAAACGGGATGACTATGCATTTTTTGGCATTTAGCTTGAGGCCATGACTTTGACACCAGGTGTCCGTCTTAGTAAGGCCCTTTTGGAGAATGTCTATGTCAGCCGGAGAGTCAGTTATGGCTCCCAGTTTGCAGTCATCGACGAACTTGGTTAGCCATAGTCCTCCTGTGTTTGCCTGTACTTCTGAGAAGTATATGCTGAACAGTAGGGGTCCCGGGACTGAGCCTTGTGGGACACCACTTGTGATTGGTTTATAGTAAGACCTGGAGCCCGCTATTCTTACCGTGTGAGTTCTGTCTGTAAGCCAGTTGGCAACTGGCTTATGTGAGACTGTGTTGAATGCTTTAGAGAGATCCAGAAAGATAGAAGAGACCAGGTTACTTTCATTATGAAGATGGTGAATGGTGTTAATGAAGCTCAACAGGGTTTTACTGTGGTTAGGACTGAATCCATGCTGAGTCTTAGAAAGATTATTAGATAAGAAGTAGTTTAGGATTTGTGTGTGAAAGCATTTTTCAGGAATTTTAGGTGGGGAGGATAAAATAGCAGTAGGGCAGTAGTTGGATAGCTCAGCTGAGTTACCATCTTTGTGTAGTGGGATGATGTGTGCTATTTTCCAGATTGCAGGAACTTGTTGTTCAGAGATGGAGCTGTTTAAAAGAATGGAGACTGGATATGAGATGGCTTCAGCTGCAATTTTAAGATAGTATGTTGGTAGATTATCAGCTGCTAACGTAGTTGGTTTGAGCTAGGAAGATTATTACCGGGTGGGATATAGCCACCTTCTATGTTTAAGTGTTTTTTGGAGTTATGTAATAGTTTAGTAGACATTATTTCTGCATTCTCAAAGTCTGGGGTGACTATATCTTGTAAACTTACTCCCCTATAAACATTGGTAGAGTTAGTATCTCCCAAGAAATTCTTTATTTAAACTTCCTCAGAGGAAATTTCGGTAAAGCCTTCCTCATTGCCATCAACCATTCAAAATAAGGTGCTGGGATGTCCTGCACTGTATATAGGAAAATTGGCAGAATAAACCAACTAATCACTTGGACTTTCTGCAGGGAATTCAGACAAAGCCCTTTCCAGTTATTGATCAAGTTCCTACTTTTGTCTAGGATATGTCTATAGGTTAAGTTAACAGATCCCTAAAGGGTATTAATAAATTGTATCCCTAAATATGTCATGCAGTTCTTTGTAAAACGGGAATTATTGAATTAGGGAGGGAGGAGGAAGAAAGAGATGCAGACAACTTCAGCCTTTGAAACATTTATCTTACACACAGAAAGACTACTACCAAACTTTTCAAGTACTTGAAAAAACAATTGCAGTTGTTGCTCAGAATTGCCAAATATATCGCTAAGTCACCTGCATGCAGAGCAATGTTAAATACAATTGGTTGCCAGTACTGTAGCCCTTCAACATAAAATTCCTTTAATGTGCTGCTTATAGCTCTATATAAAAAGTGAAAAGAAGGGGAAAGGGGGCATCCTCGTCTGATGCCCCTAAAAAATGTAAAGCTTCAGAACAGTCTGAAGTTATTCTTTATTCTCATTAAGGATCCCGGATATATATTATGATTCAGATTGACAAAGGTGGCTGAGAAGCCTATATATTCTAATACTAAAAAATAAGATAGTCCAAACTAACCAGGTCAAACGCTTTCTCAGCATCAAAACTAGCTAGAAGTAAAGAGGTAACCATCTTCCAGACATCTTCAGTTGTTAAAGAAGTTATTAATAGATTGCGTGAAGTAGATCTAGCAGCTTATTTTGAGGGATACTTTTTTTATACTAACTCAACCTCTTGGGAGGAAAACGGGGACATAAGTTCTGCATTTTGCACTTCACTTACATGTGGTAACACAAGGGAAGATGAGATCCAAATTCTTCTAAAATTCTCTAAGGACTCATAAATATTTGAATCCCAGTTTTTTAACACCCTTTTGAATTATCACTTGTGACATAGGCAAACTTACATTTATATAAAAGTAATCAAACCATATTAACAAGTTCAAATGTTTACAAACATTTTGCATCCCATATATTTGTATTTATCTTATAATCTAAGCAACTTTACGTAAATTATTCAATTCCTGCCTTCTCTTAAACCTCGTTTTTCTTCCAGAATATTATTCTGCATGTATTGTTCCTACATTTTTCATTTTTTTCTGTATAATTTATTCCTACCCTTTTCTAAAGATCCCACCTCCTGTTCTTTTATCTCTGTTAGAATTTTCACTATTTCAAGTACAATTGGTATAGATTTTTATTTCCATTTTCCAGTAATTGTTTTTTTTGGCAGCCATCAAAATTAAACTTAACAAGGCCTTACTCTGTCTAGGCAATGCAGATCCTGAATCCCAGCTCAAAAAAATAATTTCCTTAGTTATACTTATTTGCTCACCCAGTCTTTCAACTCGTTACACTCTCAAAACATATGATGTGAAGTTGTTAAATCTCGCCGCTTATTCTCACTGATGGGTTCAGAGCCGATCCTCGGCTCCAACACGGCCGATGGCAAAGCTCAAGGTTTGCCAGTAGCTCGAGACCAAGCCCCGTATCCCACAATGCACTGCTGGAATTACCCCAAATCTAGTTTGCCGCGGCAAGAGAGATCTTGGTGATCCAGTTAGCTAGGCCCATTTGTGAGAAAAAAAATAGCAAGTTTTGATAAAAAAATTTTCTTTTTCTCTTAGATATTTTCATATAGATAGTTTGAGTGTTAGTGTTAAAATTTTTAATAATAGAATCTGTAGTTTCTGATAGTTAGTGCCCTGTTGGCTTAGTTGTTTTGTGTGGGCCTTTTAGCCCTATTTAGAGTTATTAATCTCTATTTTCTTATAGTCAGGGTTTTTCTCAGTGGGCCTGTTTAGCCCTGTATTTGTAAATTATAGTTTAACTGTCATAGATAGTGCCCGGTTTGGGCTTAGTTGCTTTCCTTAGTTAGGGTCTATACAAGGAAATTAAGGACTTCACTGTATTAGTTTCAGTATACTGGTTTTTGTTTTCTACTTTTACTATGTCGGATGGCAAGGAAAAGTCCCATCCTAAATCGGGATTCAAGAAATGCCCAGATTGTGGGCAGAAAATGTCTGTCACTGACGGACACATTCAATGTGTTTACTGTCTGGGGGCTAAACACCTCCAAGACACTTGCAACATTTGCCATTCCTTTTCTTCAAGAGTCCTCTTGGAGAGAAGGAGGAAGCTAATTGACAGGGGATTACTGCAGCATTCCGTTTCTGAGGTGTTGAGTAGCCATGAAGGTACTAGCATGTCTTCCAAATCCTCCAAATCTACAAAATGTTCCGACCCCAAAGTGGCAAAAAAGGCAAAAATGTCAGAGGGAGGGTCATCGGTTCCACAGACCTCGGAACAGAGTGTCCCTTTGATTTGCAGCCAGCTCCCAGTATTGGAGCCGGTCTCTGAGGTTCCCTCTTCTCCTCTGCTCCAGTCAGCACCTTCGATGCATTCATCTAAGCCCTCAGTCAGCCTTTCAGATTTGGACATGGATCGGCTAGTGCAGAAGCTTTTACAGGCACCAGGACTTGCCAAATTGTTGTCGGCCCCGACCAGCTCATTGGTGACAAAGACCATTGAACCGGATTTGTCTACTCCTCCTCTGAGCCGTACTGGACCCTCAGAGCCGAAGGAACCCGAACCGATGATTGTCGAACCCTTGGAGCCGATACCCGCACCGGTGTTATCGGCTCCATCTACTCTGATGTCCTTGGTGCTGACCAAGGACTCTGGGAGCCGACGCTCTCCCATCGGGTCCGGGGAGGATAGTCGGACCGATTTGTCGGTGCAGACTCTTCCTCTTGGGGCTTCTGCTCAGATGAGCTTGGCTCCTATCTCAGGCTCGGAGCCCGTGGTTTCAGTGCGGGAGGATCGGATGGTCCTTTCGGGTCCGTCTACTCCTTCTCGTTGGAGCCACGGCACCTTCGATGCTATGAGGAGAGTCCTGTCTCCAAAGACAACGTCAGCATCGGTTCGGCCTTCCCTCTCCCCTCAAGCTCCTGTGTCTGCTTCTTCGTCTACCAGTCCCCCTATGCGTAGAGACCCTGAGCATCAAGTACCCCCACAGGGTGTCCCCTGCTCTTCTGAGACCTCCCCAGATCCCCCCACTGAAGAGGTGTCCAGGAAGAGACTGTGCAAGTGGTGGCACTTTGACTTCCCACAGGAGTCCTTGACATCTGACACGGACTTGGATGAGTCAGAAGGGTCCCCTCTATCCCCCTCTGAGGATATCTCCTTTGCAGAGATATTTAATGATCCTTAGTCAGAGGGGAGATTGGCAGTCCAAGACCCCTATTGAAGACGAGTCCATGCTCTTGAAGGCTTTTGGGTCTCAACCTTCTACTTCTTGGGTGTCTCCACCTTACGACGAGCTCATGGAACTGATCTCTTGTAAGGCATGGGAGTCACCGGAGGCCTTGGAACCTGTCCCTCGCAAGCCAAATAAATTCATGTCTGCCCCAGTGGACAAGCCATTTTTGACCAAGGGCGTGTCTGTTGATGCCATGGTGGTAGCTGCAGCCACCAAAAAGGAAGTGTCTGAAACATCCGCATCTATTCAGCCTCCTAACAGAGATTCTAGGATCATGGATAGATATGGGAAGCACATGTTTAGTTCAGCAACTTTTTCTCTGTGATCACTGAACTACTTAACCCATTTTACGAGACTACAGAGAGATCTCCTGAAAGAGCTAGGAGATCCTCTCCAGGGTACGATAGCTGCATAGGTGGCCGACAAAGTCAACGCACAGCTCGCTACCCTAAACTCATTTCTTAACTTGTCCATGCATCTCATATGTTATGTAGCTGATGGTTCGAGTAGAGCCGCTAGTTCGGCATTGCTCTCCGAAGACAAGCCTGGATGCGTCTCTGTTCCTTTGCGGAACCCTTTAAGTCTTCTTTTATCAACACCTCATTCGATGGCTCATCACTGTTTGGGCCTATAGTAAAGGAAACTTTAACCAGGTGTGAGCAGGAAGGCAAGACCTTATCTGCCGTTGGAGTCCATTTTTCTACCCCTACTCGGCCCTACCTCAAGGGCCTTAGGGGAGGGAAAATGTGGTTCCGAAAAGCACAGGGAGCCTTTCAGGACACACATGGAGAAACTCCCTCTAGAGGCAGAGGAGGGGGTTATAACGGAAGACACTGCCCCAGCGGCAAAGGGGGTCCACAGCGACAGGGTGACAGGGGTCAGTTCTCTGGTCAACCCTACCAGCGGCCCTGAAAGCGGGCCTGGCTGTTCGGCTCTGGAGGCAGTCGGGGGTCACTTGTCTTTGTACCCAGAAGCCTGGCTAAACATAACATCAGATACATGGGTACAAAGCATCATTTCCAGAGGATAATTCATACCGTTTTCTACCCCTCCCATTCCTGTAAACAGAATCCCAGATGATGCACCCAGTCTCAGGGAACAAGCAATCATAGAGGTCCACAAATTGCTAGAAAAAAGAGTCATCCAACCAGTCCCAGCAGACCAAGTTGGATTCGGAACTTACTCAAGATTCTTTTTGGTACCAAAGAAAACAGAGGACTGGAGACCTATCTTGGACCTCAGCAGACTCAATCAGTTCGTAAAGAAAGAGAAGTTCTGAATGTTCACGCTTCAGTCCATTCACGCCTTCCTAGGGAGAGGCAATTGGATGTGCTCCATAGATCTCAAGGACACGTCCTATCACATAAAGATGAACAGACGCTCCAGAGATCACCTGCGTTTCCGGCTGGGAGCCAACTATTACCACTTTTGAGCACTGACCTTTGGTCTCACTACAGCCCCCCAGAGTGTTCACCAAATGTATGGCAGTGGGGTTGGCTCACCTGAGGCGTCTAGATTCTAGGTGTTTCCATACCTAGACGATTGGCTCCTCACCTCTACCACCAGGCATCAATTGACTCAGGCAACACAATACACTCTGCCATCAATTAGGCATTACAGTCAACTTTGAAAAGTCTGCCTTATCGCCATCGCAGCATACCGTTTTTATAGGAGCAGAGTTAGATACCTCAACTACCACTCTACATCTTCCAGTTGAAAGAGTCTCATTTCTCCGCCAACACGTCAAAGAACAAAGCTACAGCAGCAGAGGTCTTGAAGGTGCTAGGTTTGATGGCAGCAGCAATCCTGCCTGTACCACTCGCAAGGATGCATATGCAAATTTTTCAATGGCTCCTCTTTGCTCAGTGGTCCTACCAGAAACTACCGATGCACCACATGATTCTCATAACAGTTTCTTGCAAGAGAGACCTTCGGTGGTGGTTGACGTCTCTTCATGTCACAATCAGAAGACCCTTTGTCCCCTCCCCCCCGGTAGCCACTGTGACCACAGACGCTTCCCTGATAGGGTGGGGTGGCATTTTCAGGGAAAGACTGCCCAAGGCACATGGACAGATCAAGAGTCACATCTGCACATCAATATTCTAGAGTTGAGCGCGGTACTTCTGGCGTTGTAGTACTTTCAGGACTCTCTTCCTCTAGGAACTATTGCAATTCAGATGGACAACATGTCAGTAGTCTGGTACTTGAACAAGCAAGGTGGAACCAAGTCTTACCCCCTTTGTCGAGAAGCCCTCAGGGTCTGACAATGGGCTGTGTCGTCCCAGTGTTTTCTGTTAGCAACGCACATCCCGAGGAAATCCAACGTGATAGTGGACAAGCTAAGTAGGGCGATATTGCTCCCTCACGATTGGTCTCTCAAACAACGGGTTACGGAGTTGATTTTCCGCAAATGGGGCCAGCCTTGCTGCGACCTCTTTGCCAGCCACATCAATTCAAAATGCAGAAGCTACTTTGCCCTAATACCACCTCCGGGACATCCCCCGAGAGATGCACTCTTACACGATTGGCCCCCGGGTCTCCTTTATGCATTCCCACCCTTCCCATTGATACCCAGATTTTTACAGAAAGCAAAATCGCTGGGAAGGACTGTTATCCTCCTAACCCCCTACTGGCCTTGACAGATTTGGTTCCCGTTTCTCCACCATCATCTGTTGGAAGATCCATGGATTCTGGACCTAGTTCCGGACCTTCTGACGCATCCATCAGGGGACCTCCATCCTTCACTGCAGTCCCTGAAACTGACTGCTTGGCTAATCCACTTCCCCTAATTGCCAGGCTTCATTCAATTTCACAAGATACAAGACAAATTCTCTTGTCTTATCACAAGTCATCTACCAGGAAATTATATGGCAGTAAGTGGAAAAGGTTCTCAATTTGGGCCAACACGCAGAAAATTGACCCTTTCCGAGCTCCGCTATCGTCCATTTTAGAATTCTTGACAAAGATTTTTAAGAAAGGGGCAGCAGCTGCTACATTTCGAGTCCATTTAGCTGCCATCTCAAATTTCCACCTTCGGTTTGGTGTCTCAAATGTTATGGGTCATAAATTATGTAAAACTTTTCTTAAAGGTGTTCTTCACATGAGACCTCCTGTCAAAATACTCTATTCTCCCTGGAATTTAAACTTTATGCTTTCTCAAATTATTCTTCCCCCTTTTGAACCAGCATCTTCTTGTGATCTCAAATATTTATCCTGGAAAACTATTTTTCTAGTGGCCATTACTTCTGCCCACAGAGTGTCAGAACTTCAAGCATTATCTGTCAGACCACCTTACATGATTTTCCATGCTGCTAGAGTATCTCTCAAACAAACCCCTCATTTTTACCTAAAGTCTGTTCTGAATCCAATATCAATCAGGTCATTGAGCTGCCAGTCTTTTTTCCCAACCACTCTAACAAATTGGAATACATGCTGCACAAACTTGATGTACACAGACAGCTCAGATTTTATCTTGACAGAACTAAGGATATTAGAAAATCAGATCAACTTTTTGTATCCTTCTCAGAAGCCAGAAAAGGTAATACAGTGACTAAAACAACTTTATCTAAATGGTTATCAGATTGTATATCCTTAGTTTATGAGAATGCAAGCATGCCATTGACACACAAACCTAAGGCTCATTCTACCAGAGCCATTTCTACGTCTTCTGCCTTTCAAGCTAAATTGCCCCTTGACAATATTTGTGCTGCAGCCACTTGGTCTAAGCCTCATACCTTTATCACACATTACAAAGTAGATAAGGCTTCCAGGGACAGGTCTTCCTTTGGTTCCACGGTACTGAAGAACGTACTTCCATGAGCCACCCAAAACTGAGGGTGCTAGGGACGCTACACATCAGTGAGAATAAACAGCGAGATTTAACAACTTCACGTAAAGAAGTTATGTACTTACCATAACGTTCCATGTGAGTTGTTTATCTCGCCTTTATTCTCATGTCCCTCCCTCCTTCTCCCTCCTGGCTGACTGTTGACTTAGAGGCTAGTACCATTCTGATTATTCAATATTTCTTCTTCCCCTTCGGGAAGTGCTTCCTTGTAGAAATAAATAAAAGGGTATATATATTTTTACTCGCAGCAAACAAGATAAACCACTCACATGGAACGTTATGGTTAGTACATAACTTCTTTTTCCCAGTTACCTCTTTCTTCACCAACACACCTCCAACATTTGTCATCTGCCTGAGGAAAAATTCTTTGGAGTCTGCTTGGGGTATAAAAGTGTCTTATGCAAACACTTCCAGGCAAAATTCCTAATTCTTCTAAACTTTGTTGCATATTTGGGACCCATACATATGTCCTCCCATTGTTTCTGTGTGAATTGCATATCTAAACTCTCTCTTCCCAATCTTTTCTGACCTCCTATGATTGATTCCTATAGTTATTGTACAGTATTTTATGTGCTGTCCTAATTCTAGATTCAATTAAAACACAAGCACAAGCACTCAGGTCATTCCAGAATAAGTACAAATATGACTCTGTCATTGTTCATGTTCATGTTGGTGTGAATAACCTGAGACGTACCTCCCTGGACTACATGAAAAGAGACATGGAAGAGCTGTCTGATCATGTAGCCCAGGCTGGTAACCCTGACCCTGAGTAGCATCCTGCCCTCACCAAGAATGATATCTCGGTATAAAGAAAAAATGATCAATTTCAACAATTGGCTAAGCTTCTGGTGTCATTCAAAGGGGATCCAGTGTCTGTCAGCCTGGGATGACATGCTCGACAAGCCACGTTGCTTCGCAAGAGATGGCTTGCACCTGTCACCCCTAGGCTTTCGAATACTGGCCAAGGCTCTTGCTGCCCCCATAGTGCCTTTTTTAGGCAAGGCTCAAAAGTCAAACCCACCTCCGTAAACAATTAACAAAAAACTTAGGGTTATGCTACTCAATGCCAGGAGTTTAAATCTCAAAATGCATGCGCTCGAAGCACTCCTCAGTATGGAGAACGTCGTCATCTGTGCAGTAACTGAAACATGGTTCAAGGCTCCAGAGCACCCCAGCACTACCAGGCTACAACTCATGCCACACGTTTCGGCCACAGAACATGGACCGAAACACAAAAGGAGGGGGTGTATCCATATTCATTAAGGATACCTACACCTCCAGGTTAGTGGCGCAGAATGATACCTCTGAGATCAACTATGTGCAACTAACATCGGGCAGATCTGCAGTGCAAATTGTGGCCTGCTACAGATCACCCTCCATGACCCAGGACCAACACTCCACCTTTCTGGAGACACTGGAAAACATGAAGGTCCTACCGAACTCCCTGATATTAGGTGATTTCAATTACCCTACCATTAACTGGGAAAACTACTCGAGTACAAACTCCTAGGCCCAGCACTTCCTGGAATTCATCAACTCAAATGTCCTGGATCAGCTGGTAAACTCGCCTACCAGAGGTGAAAACATATTGGACCTGATCATCACCAACATGGGCGACAGATGTGACACACCGGAGGTCAACCCATCACTGGTTAAATCAGATCATAAACTAATCACTCTGGATGTCCACACCCCCACCACCACCCCCAACTAAGGAAATCACAGTAAAAAAACTTTTCTAAAGCAAACTTCACCTTACTTAAGACAGAGGCGGTAAGTTTCACAGCCCCCACGCTAAAGGAGAATGCTGCCCAAGATGTAGAAACCTTTACAAATGCACTCTGTGAGCACCTACAAGGATGCATGGAAAAAGACTCACTCCTCTAAGAGAAGGAAACCAGTCTGGTGGACCCCTGCCATAAACAGGCTATACAATAAAAGGAGGAAACTAGTTCAGAAAAAAGCAAGTCCCAGGAAGGAAAGACATCCCTGATCAGTATCAGTAAGAAACTAAGGTCCCTCATAAAATCATCCAAGGCTGACTTCGAAAGAAAAATAGCCAAGGATTCGAAAGATAACCACAAAGCCTTCTTTAGCTATGTTAAGAATCTAAGTGGCAACTCACAGATATGCACTGAACTAGTGCAAAATAGCACAAAATATACTGAACCTACTGATATTGCCAACATCCTGGCAGATAGATTCAGTGCAAACTTCATCCCCCTCTCACCCCCAAAAGGGCCCACAACAATACCGGAAAGGTGTAGTGTCCCGGAAATCACAGACGCACAGGTGAAAACAGCCCTTTCAAAAGTCAAAAATACAGTGTCAGTGGGGTCAGATGGCTTCCCAAGCTGCGTCGTGCACGAACTATAGAACAAACTAACCCCCCCACCTAAACACACTGTTCATCCACAGCCTCTCCACAGGCTACATGCCCATAGAATGGTGCACAGCAACGGTTATTCCACTCCACAAAGGAGGGGCCACAACTGACGCTGGTAACTATTGCCCCATAAGGCTGACTAGCCTGGTCTGCAAGGGGTCTACTTTAGGACCTTGAAAGTTTAATAGCTCGAATGCATATGGATCGAACCTTATGCATCGAACTATTAAACAATCGAAGTCCAAAAAAAAATACACAAAAAAAAAAAAAAAGAATTTAAACTAGTGTAGGCAGGGAGGCAAGCCCCCTTGCACCCCCCCACACCCCCCGCTACTTAAATATACCAACTCTGAAATCGCACTAAGTAAATGGAAATCTCCACCTACGGAGATTTCCATTTCCATTTTAAATATTTTGAGCTTTCGGTGTACTCGTATCAAGAATATCGTATTCGATATTCTCGGACTTCGAGCACATAAAGTAGACCCGTCTGCAAGGCTGTGGAGCGCATCATCATGGAACTCATTAACCAAGACATTGGGAACCTACAAACACTTGACCCGACCCAGTTCGGCTTTGTTAAAGGCAGATCATGCCTACTAAACTTGGTTGACTTTGAGACAGTCACCAAGGCCATAGACAAAGGAAAGGTGGTTCACACAGCCTATCTTGACCTCGCCAAGGTTTTTGACAACATTCCCCACCTGGGTATTACAGAAAAACTCACCAGCCTGAACATAAACCCCTACGTCATGTGATAGGCTGCCAACTGGCTTACAGACAGAACTCACACGGTAAGAATAATGGGCTTCAGGTCTGACTTTAAACCAGTCACAACTGGTGTCCCACAAGGCTCGGTCCTGGGACCCCTACTGTTCGGCATATACTTCTCAGAAGTACAGGCAAACACAGGAGAACTATGGCTAACCAAGTTCGCCGATGACTGCAAACTGGGAGCCATAACTGACTCTCCGGCTGACACAGACATCCTCCAAAAGGGCCTTACTGAGACGGACACCTGGTGTCAAAGTCATGGCCTCAAGCTAAATGTCAAAAAATGTGTAGTCATCCCATTTGGGAAAAACAAAACACCCACGAATTACTACATAGGTGGCAGCCCCCTTAATACAGAAGAGGTAATAAGAGATCTGGGGACCCAGGTAGATAGTAATCTCTCCTTTGACAATCATATTGCCAAAGTAGTTAGGAAATCCTTCTATGTGGCCCATCTAATTACTAAAGAGTTCGCATCTAGAAATAAAGAGGTTATAATGCCCCTCAACTCATCACTCATCAGACCCATCATAGAGTACAATGCCCCATTTGGGATGTACCTCACAAGACACTTCCAGTAGCTGGAAAGACCACAAAAGCACCTCACCAAGAGGATTACTGGCCTCAAACATATGTCCTATGCAGCCCAACTGAAAGAACTCTGGCTGTACTCAGTGGCGTATCGCTTACTCAGAGGTGATCTCTGCCTGACTTACAAACCATGTCCAACTCAGAATTGATGGACATGCTCCACCTAAAGAAATCCAAGTCACTGCGAGCCACGCGCTCTAGTGAGCTAAACCTCGCCACAACAATAAATAGCACATGCTGGAGGGATAGATTCCTATCACAGAGACTCCCCTTGCTTTGGAACAAAATTCCAAACTACATTAGGCAGAGCCCCTCACTAACACTCTTCAAGAGAAACCTTGATGGGTAACAGAAAATACACCCCTGGGATCACTTCATTGGCTCTGCTTGACAGAGGATCAGTTAATTAATCAATGGGCAGCGAAAGCCAACACACTCTGGCTAGGCTTATAAATGCCCTCAGGCAGATAGCCTAGTACCTACCTATGAACCTAAAAACTCAAGCAGTGCAGGTCTTTCACTTAGGATTCTCTGATCATAGGTTCATAGGTGTGTACTAGGCTAACGGTCCTGGAGCCTATATAAGCCTAGCCCAAGAAGATTCCTGGCATCATGCCACCCAAAGTTAGTTTCCAGTGCCCCTGTCAAGCAAGGCCACTGAAGTGATCCCCGGGATAGACTTCCTATCTCATCAAGATATATACCTCCACTCATCAAGATTTCTTTTAAAGAGGGCCAGTGAAGTGCTCTGCATGAAGTGAATGGGAAGTTTGTTCCAGAGTATGGGAAGTCTCTGGGTTAGGAACCTGTCCCTCCAGCATGTTCTGTTTATTGTGGCAATGAGGTTTAGGTCCCTGGAGCATGTGGCATGGAGGATTTGGGATTTCTTTAGGTGTAGCATATCTAGCAGCTCTTCTAGGTCAGACAAGCAGAGATCTCCTCTAAGTATGCAATAAGAGACAGAATATAGCTGGAGTTTTTTGAGTCTGTCCATATAGGGCATGTGTCTAAGGCCTAAGATCCTCTTAGTGAGGTATTTTTATGGCCTTTCCAGTTGTTGTAGGTGTCTAGTGAGGTACATATCTCTTTCTCTTTGTCTATACACTGGTATCAGTCCCTGATAGCGAAGGCAATCACTAGCCTGCAATTAAAATGTCTTCTTGGCCTTTTATTTATTTATTTTACATTTGTTGATCGGGTTTGTCTGACTGAGCTGAAGATCCCTTTTTCAGTGGAGGCCCAGAGAGAAAAGCTCCAACATATTTTACAATTTTCATAATACATAAGGATTATATAGCAATTAAATAGCAGTGTTACATGATTTTTACAAGGCAATTAGTAGTGATATGTTGTTATAGTGTCAATAGTCAGGAGTATAGCAAAGACTTTTACAATATTTATAAGAAGCAACAATAATTTTTTTGGGGGGTATGTGGCTGCAGAAAAGCCCGGTTTTGTCATACTGTAGTTGCATGATGGCAGCACAATTACTATAAAATGCTTCTCTGAGGTGATTAGCTTTAAGATTTTAGAAGACAGTAGAAAGGGTAGTTCTATTACCTTTTATTTCTCTAATTACTTGACCCAATACCTTGGATTCCTTTTCCAGCTTCGTCCAGTAAATTGCAGCCCCTCTTGTCTATTTTCTGTACCCTGATTGCAGTCATCCCTATCAACAGAGTCTCCTTTAACAATTCCTGTGTTGGCTTAATTCTTAGTATACTTTCAGTTACTTATAATATTCTTTATGAGTGTTATTATTCTCCTTAGGCTCTGTGTCCAAAATTCCATTCTTTCCTTATTTCTCGAACTACCCCCTTGCTTGATCATCAAACCTTTCCACTTTAAATTATAGCTTTCTGCTTGTGTTATGTATAAGAGCCTTAACTGTGTAGCTGTAAAATATCCCTTCAAATCAGGTAATCCTAAACTTCCTTGAAATGTTGGGAGGATTAGCTTATCCCACTTGACTCTTGCCTTCTTCCACTCAAAAATAAATTTCTTCATCTCTTTATTAATTATTGTTCACAGCTTCTCCTGTGATTGATAAAGATGTGCCTTACCTGTGTATAAAACTAAAGGGACTAAAACATTTTTCTGCTTGTATCTTGCTATCCATATCCATATGCAAGAGCTTCCAGTTCAGTTTTTGCATTATCTTTTGTTTAATCTCTTCCTACATATCCTTTGCTTACATAACAGAATCCTTTTTAATCCATACTCCTGAATACTTCATTTTATCTTGTCCCCATAAATGTGAGTATTGCTGAAGTAGTTTGTGTGGATATGTAGTTTATATCTATATAGCCTTTGTTTTATCTTCATTAATTTTATATCCTGAAAAAATCCAGAACTGCCTCAAAATATTCCACAACAGAGATGTCCTTTTCTGGGTCCATCAAGTACTGAATAATATCATCTGCAAATAAAGCCAACTTGAACATCATACTAATTATATCCTTGAATTTCTGAGTCCCTTATTTTCTTTGCCAATGTTACTGAATATAACACAAATATCTAAGAGGAAAGAGGACACTCCTTCCTGGTTCCATCGTTCAGACACAGCTTGTCAGAGAGGAACCCTCACATATTGATTTTTGCCTCCATTCCCTCATATAGCCTTCTTATTGACCTTATTATTGTATTAGGAAATGCAGATACTTCCATTGTCCTACTCATAAAATTCAAGCTTACTCTTTCAGATGCTTTCTCTACATTAAGACCCACCAAAAACAGCAGTATTTTCTTACATTCTGCTTCTCTCTGTATCATCATTGGTCTATTAATGTTGTCAAATGTGTACCCCTCCTTCACAAAGCTACATTGGTCCCTATCTTTCAATTTTATCATCGCCTTTGTCATTCTTTTAGCCGTTATAGACATTAACACTTTATAATCATGGTTTAGAATTGAAATGGGCATGTATGAAGCTGAGTCTTTACTGTCTTTAAGTATTACAGCTACCACAGCTTTGTTTTTTTTTTTTTTTTTACAGGAAGTTGGTGCCGTCCCTTCTTTTAAAATACATTTAAACAAAACCTTCCAGATCTTTATTACTTTCTTCCCTATTAATTTCCAAACATCCACCAGAATATGATCTATTTCTGGAAACTTTTCCTGTAGATTGGTTATACATCACCATTTTTGTATCTCATTTCCACATGTCTTAATAGTTAGTTGTTGAGCCTCATCTACCTCTAACCCTGGCATATTTAAGTCTGCCATAAATATTTCATTTGTGCTTTTTCTTGATTTCCCCACTTCTCTGCTTTATGCAAAGTTTAATAAAATTTATGAAATATCTTTATTACTGCCACAGGATCTCTGGTTGTTTTTCTTGTTATAGGTTCCCTAAGTTTGGCAAAAACCCTTTCAACTTCCTGTTGCCTAAGTTGTTGTGACAAAAGATTTTGTGCTCTGGAGCTATTATCAAAATATATTTGCTTAACAGCAATCGTTCTAAACTGATGCATATTATCCAAGTACTCCCTTTTTTCTTTTCAGTACTCTGTAATTGGCCTCCTCTTGTTCTGTGAGATTCCCCTTATTTTGTAATACTTTAACCTTTGTCAGCCCCTCTAAATAATGCTTATTACTACTTAACCAGATCTGTCTTTGTTTTATTTCTACCCTGTTTTAAACTCTACTTAAATTTTATCCCACACACTAGATATAATTTCTGGAGTAATTGTTTTCTTCCCTAATAGCTTGCTGATAATTTCCACTACCCATTCCTTAAATTCTTCTCTTTTTTAAGAGCTAGATGGGGAAGGGGAAGCACAGTATCTCATCTTTACTTCGTTACCCTGCATTTTTATTTTAGTACTTATTGGCACATGATCTAAAATTGTTATTGGATGCATATCAGACTTCTCAGTTAAATGGACATGCTCAAGTCTAGCCCAGCTATTGTACTTTGGAGAATAATATGTAAATTCTGACCGAGTTCCTGCTACTGAAGTCACATGTTTTATACCAAATATTTTTTACAAATTTCTTCAGAAATCTACTCACTTTTGTTGTATTTTCCACTCTAGGCCCCCCCAGATACATCCTTATTGTTGAAAATCAAATTCCAGTCCCCTCCTCCAAACAATTCTCCCTTATGAAAGCTGATTATTTCTTCCAGAAATTTTAAGCTCCAAAATAGCAGTTTTAGGTGGAATATAAAATTATTATTATTTTCCTCCTGTATTGCTACCAGAGCTCCTCTATCAATTAATGTAAGTAGTCTTCTTTTTATTTGCCCTAACATTCTGCAGAATATCCATACTGAAATCCCTTCTTTATCGAATTCACATGGCTCAGTTCTTTTCAAACATATCTGCTGTAGCATTGTTATTTGCACTGTGCATTTCTTAATATAGTTCATTACTCTTTCTTTTTTGTATATACCCGTGAGAGCATTCACATTTCAATGTAATTTGGAAAGTGTTGCCATTATGATAAGAAGTTATTGTTCCTACCTGTTATGTACAGCAGCTTTTTTTAAATGTTTGTTTTCAGCTTTTGTGTTATATGCATGCACTAATGATTGGCAGGTTGATCTTTTATACAGTTGTTTCTTATCATGTCCATTTCAATGTCTGTCTCATCTTACAAGACATTTTGTTTTAGTGAAAACCCTAAAACAATAAAACAAACACCTTCCCAGGAATACCCCAATAATGTATTAACTTAATGCTAACATACAAAATGATGTAGATATTCAAATAATGATGTTTAACCCTCCTAACAGGAACAGTTGTCCCATATTGACAGCTACAATCACAGGCTTTAATTAACTTATAGTTAAGGTTATCCATGTTAAGATGCATGGTACATTCTATGCTTCTATTTATACTAAGTGCTGTCTGTTTTTGTCCTATCCTTATTCCTCTTTCATATGTAGAAAATAACTTGAATGCTTTCAGAAAACATTAGCTTTTAGCCTTAAAAAATATTGCCCTCTTTTCAGCTTGTCTCCATAGAAACATAAGAACCAGATACTTAGTTGCCTTCAGCTACAAGATTCTCCTGTTACACTGTGAACATTTATTTCTTAAAGGAAAACATTCATTACATTCAGTGTTTTCATATTTACTTGTGTCCACTTAAAATTTTATTAAATCAAGCTAAGTGTTCTAATCCAGTCATTCCCTATGCAAACGTATATCAGCTTCACTTATATCATGACCTGTTATAATTTTACACACCACCCCGCACCTCAACAACCCAAGATTACAGCCTGTTATCTTGAATGTGCTTTTGTCCAATCTTTCTTCTCTTTTTGCATTGCAATGCTTACATTTCTTAAAACTAAAAAAGAAGAAAGGAGGAAGAAGAAGAAAAAAGGGACACTTGTTTTAGTATCCTTGTAGTTTATGCCATGAAATGTTTCATAGAAATACTGTTAAGAACAAAAATTGTTTTACTTACATATTTCCCGTCTGTTCCATTTCCTTTACTGGTCTTCCAAACATTAATGACATGAAGTAGGCCAAATGCTTTGGACTACCCTTCAAGTTTAACAAAGTCTAAAAAGTCCAGTGTTTCCAGTTTTTCTTGTTTAGCTATATTTCACAAATGTAATTGATGCTTTATAATCCTACATTTATTCATTAATTTCCAAGTTGCTGGGTTTCTTCATGTTGATCTCCATCTCACAACTCCAGTCTGTGGTACATTTCCAACATACTACCGTTTTTTCTAGTTAATTCCTCTGTTTTTCTCTATCTATGAAGCATTTTCCTTTGGAACATTGGAAAATATTTCACTGGCAAAGTCTTTCTTTGAACTTTATTTTCAGAAGAATAAGAAGCACAGTCCCCTTCTGTTTGATGTGTCATCAAACATCAAAAAGATGTTTGATCGTTTTGTTGGACAAACTTTTGTTTTTCTTTCTTAGCCTTTTCTGTAACAAAAATGACTTTGATCCTCCAAGACAAAAATGTTCTGAAGACAACTGGATAGAGCAGCTTGAGTCTTACAACTGCCACTCGACATTCCCTGTTTGCTGTAATAAATTTGCTCTTCCTCTGCCAGGTGTACAGTGAGTAATCATGTTCCACAAACACTCAACTGTCTTCAACTTATAGTACTTTGTCTTATATAGGCCTATAGTGGATTCTGGAAAATCTAAAACTAGCTATATAACTAAATTTCTGGACAGACAGTTAAAAACAGAAGTAAGTAACATCCCAAACCTATGCCGTGATTCATGGCAATTTCTGACTTTATGTAATAATTTAAATCCATTAAATGAGGGAGTTTTTATAAAAATTGATGTGAAGGACTTGTATAGTAGTATTCCCCATGACCAAGGTAAAGATTGGTTTGCCTTATATTTATGGGAAATTATGGGATTAAGTCAAAGATAAAATCAATACATATAGTCAACTGATTGATTTAGTCCTGAAATATAACTACATCTATTTTGAGGGACATTATTTCAGACAGATGGAAGGAGTGGCCATGGGGTCAGCATGTAGCCCCCTTTTTGCAAATGTCATTATGGCATGGTGGGAACAGAAGTTTTTGTATCCAAGTCCTTATTTTGCATATATAAATATGTATGTTAGATTTTTGGGTGACCTGTTTGTGATGTGGAAGGGCCCTGTAACAGAAATCCCAAATTTTATAGATTATATTAATAAATCAACAGGTTTTCTTAAGTTTACCTATACTGTGAGTTATGATAAAGTAGCATATCTAGATGTAATGATAGAAAGGAAAGAAAATGGACAAGGTTTAAAATATAAAATATACAGAAAACCAACACACTCAAACACCGACTTACACTACTCCAGTAACCATCCTATACATGTGAAGAGAGGAGTAGTGAAGGGACAGATGGTTCGAGCTGCACGGATGGTCTCGGACCATACAGATTTTATTGATGAGTGTTGGTTTTTATCTAGTATGTTTTACAATAGGGGATACCCTAGGAGAATAGTAAACCAAATTCGTAATGAAGTTGTCAGTAAGTGGGAACATGGTTATTATACACCATTATTAAAGGAATATAATGAAAATCTGTCAACTAGTAACTGGGATCAGATGACAATTTCTATAGATACAAATACTCAGATTATGGAAATTAATAGTAATAATGATAATGGAAACAATAATAGTATCAAAAAATTGTTTTGTCCTTTTGTGGTGACTTATCACAGTAATAGTATGATTATAAGAGATATACTGCAAAAGAATTGGAGTGTAATAAAAATGGATAAAAATCTAGTGGAAAAATTAGAAATTAATCCAAACGTAGTGTATAGGAGGGGTTTAAACTTTAAAAACATCTTGGAGAGATAGGTACAGGGTATGAAGGAAGGAAAGATAAGTCCTTGTGGGATGTGTAATCAATGTCAATATGCTTTTTAATGGATCAAGTGTTCAAATTATGAATAAAACAATGCATGTAAAAGGTAAATACAGCTGCTATACAAAGGGGGTTGTATATATTGCTTTTTGTCTGAAATGCCCAAGATTTTATGTGGGTAAAACAGAACGGAAATTGTCCCAAAGAATATATGAACACATGTATGATATAGCCCACCAGAAGGACACAGATGCATTGTACAGACATCTTAAAAAATACCCTGCACATAGTTTTAAATTCTTGATAGTACATCAAGTTATAAAAGATCCCAGAGGGGGATCTTGTAAGTTGAATTTGAAGAGTAAAGAAACATGGTGGCAAATCTACCTGAAAGCAAGTACCCCCCCCCCCGGTTTAAATGATATGATATCAATAAATAGTTTTTTAAAATTAAAAGTGTATGATAGATAAGAAAGAAAATGAACTATTAAGTATAATAAGTGAATGTTTTAAAGTTTTTTATAACTTTATGTATTAATTTTATGTATTAATATATGTTTAAGAAAAGGTTTTAATTATGAGGTATGAACATCTATTGGCTGGTAATAGCATGTGACAGTTTTAAGTAATATAAATAATGAATTGGTGTATTAGGAGGTTGTATTAAGTATAATAAGTGAATGTTTTAAAGTTTTTTATAACTTTATGTATTAATTTTATGTATTAATATATGTTTAAGAAAAAGTTTTAATTATGAGGTATGAACATCTATTGGCTGGTAATAGCATGTGACAGTTTTAAGTAATATAAATAATGAATTGGTGTATTAGGAAGTTGTCTGAAGAAGTTTGGTGATTCAACTAAACGAAAGCGCTAATAAAATTGTTCCAAGAATATATTGTGCCTTTTTCCACTGTCAGACGCTTTTTGGTATTTGGTGTTGGTCAGTGTTGACATTGAGTGTTTTGTCTGTACTGAGAAGCCATGCTTGGCTTAAGGAGCAGACCTTGCCAGACCATGTCAAATCAAAATTACTAGACGCTCCTTTGAACAAGGACAGTCTGTTTGGCACCAAAGCAGAAGAGGTTCTAAAAAAGATGGAGCAAAAAGCTAAGTCTATGCAGACAGTCAAAGACTTTTTGCAAGTGCAGCCTCCAAGATGTAGCAGGCATTGTCCCTCAAAACAGGGGTTCTTTCCAGCCCCCTCAAGGCCATCTCAAACTAGACCCAGGGCAAACAGACCCCCAAGATTACAGTCTCAGGGTATGCAGAGATCTAAGCAATGGAGTACCTCCACTTCTAAAACAGGGAGTGCTAAGCCACCCCCTTACAGAAAGAATTCATAATGACTTCTCAACTCCACTCCTCACATCTGCCCAAGTGCTTGTGCCCCTGGGAGGAAAACTTGTCCATCATGCAAAAAGCTGGACCTACATCACCAAAGACAGATGGGTTCTCAACATTGTATCCCAGGGGTAAAACTAAGACAATACAAAGCGAACTGGATAACCAGGAAAAGTAAAATTTTATTGAGCACTTTCATCAATTTTTAACTATGACTTCTTCAGAATAAAATCAAGTTACACACTGAGTCTTATATAACCAGTGCAATAAATCAATTAAAAAACTGTAAAAAGTACATCCACTTTTAAAGGTACAGGCTCCCTTAATGAATTTTACTAGCAAGTCATGTAAATTTTGACCATAGGTGTTATATCTCTTTATAACTTTATTTTCATAACCAAGAACAAATAAAATCAATAACATTCTTGTCATGGTTGTAAAAAACATGGAATATTTAGATGGAGAAGTCTACTTTTAATTTAAAAAAACTGCAAAGTGAAACCATATCATTAAACCCTGGGCTAGTGGTGGCATTGACCCTCATTTGCCATAATAGTTCTTTATATTCAAGTAAATGGTCAGTAGGACCACCCCTTTCGTCTTTGATGATCTGTTCAAGAACTATAAACTTGAAATAGTGACCTGGGTAAAGGTTGATATGTTTGGCTAATGCATTTGTAATGTTACATTTATCTATATCATAAATATGTTGATAAATGCGGGTTCTAAAAGTATTTTGGCTTTTCCGATATAGAAGCACATACAAGTCTGACAAATGTTGGCATAAATGACTTTTTTACTACCACAATTGTATTTGTGAAATAATCTAACCCATCCATAACCTTTGAGTAAAACCCTGTCTCCATCTAATATGTGCTTACACTGCATGCACTACCCACATTTAGTCATTTTTCCCAGTCTACCGGTGATACTGCTAAATGGATTTCTTTCAAGGATATTTTTACAGTTTTTTAATTGATTTATTGCACTGGTTATATAAGACCCAGTGTGTAACTTGATTTTATTCTGAAGAAGTCATAGTTAAAAACTGACAAAAGCGCTCAATAAAATTTTACTTTTCCTGGTCATCCAGTTCGCTTTGTATTTTCTTAGTTTTGCTCCTTTTGGTTTACAATGTATCTCAGGGGGTACATATTTTACTTCCACTCACTGCCAACCCCAAAAGGGTTCCTAGACCTTCCTCCAAACCAGTGGGCAGAGGCACAAAACCAAGTTCAATCCCTGCTCTTCATAAGGACAATTCAGCCTGTTCCTGCAGAACAGATAAGTCAAGGATTTTACTCCACACTTTTCCTGATATCCAGAAAAGAGGGCACTTGGCGCCCAATCCTAGATCTTTCCTTCTAAACACCTTCCTGGTGGTTCCAAAATTCAAAATGCTCACCCTTCAGCAGCTTCTCCCTATGCTGTCCAAAGATGCCTTGTTAGCCAGCCTAGACCTAAAAGAAGCCTATTTGCACACCCCTATCAGGGACTCATGCAGGAAATACCTACGTTTCAGGGCAGGATCTATGCATTATCAGTTCTCTGCACTTCCCTTTGGCTTATCCACTGCTCCCAGAGTCTTCACAAAATGCCTGGCTCCAGCCTTTGCCTATTGCAGACAGAGAAAGATTAAAATTTACCCTTACTTGGACAATTGCCTGATTCAGGCAGACAGTCAGGAAAAGCTATTGCAGCACCTGACATTTGTAAAGAATCTTCTAAATTCCCTGGGGTACACTATCAATGAAAAGAAATCAAAACTAGTCCCCAGTCAAGACTGTATTCCTGGGAGCAAGCTTGGACACAGCATCCCAGATGGCATTCCTTACTCCAGAAAAACAAGCCTATCTAACAGGCTACTTCGCTCAAATGGCCACCAGAACCCAGCTATCCTCAAGGAAAATCCTGCAGACCCTAGAGTTCATGGCCTCTTGCATTCTACTAATTCCATATGCCAGACTGCATATGAGGAAACTTCAGTGGTACTTAAAAAGTCTTTGGTGCCAACATTCTCAGGACCTGGAAACCGTCATACCTGTCATACCTTGTCTAAGGACAGAGTTTCTCTGGTGGGCAACAGCATGCAACCACTACAAGGGACTTCCCTTTACTTAACCCCACATCACCCAGACCCTAACCTCAGATGCATCAGACTATGCCTGGGGGGCACATCTGGACGACAAGTGCATTCAGGCCCAATGGAGTCCAAGTCAAATTCATCTGCACATCAACCAAAAAGAGATAACAGCTGTTCAGCACGCTCTGACAGCTTTCAGATCCCTACTCTCAACAGGACCCTTGCTAATAAAAACAGACAACACCACAATTATGTGGTACATCAACAAGCAGGGGGGAACCTATTTTGCCCACTCTGCAGTCTAGCCATGGCCGTGTGGAACACAGCTTTGGGCATGCATATTCATCTGCAAGCTCAATTCCTGCCAGACAAACCAAACTTTCTAGCAGACAACTTAAACAGAAATCTCCTAGACCCACACGAGTGGCAATTAGACCCCAGCACTTTCAGCCTTCTAACCCAGAAATGGGGGACCCTGGGGGTGGACTTTTTTTGCCTCCCCCTACAAACACCAACTCAGCAAATTCTGCACCAGGACACCTCACAGCAGGGCCTGGAAAGTGGATGCCCTATCCTTCCAGTGGGTAAACCTCTCAATCTATGCATTTCCCCCTCTGCCTCTTCTCACAAGAATATTACTCAAGATAAGACAGGACAGACCAAGGGCAATCCTGATTGCCCCAGACTGGCCACACCAGCACTGGTACCCACTGCTGTGCAGCTTGTCACAGGTGTCACCCTGGCACCTACCCCAGATCCCAACCCTCCTTACTCTGCAGGAGGGACAGATCTTGCATCCACAATTGCAAACCCTGAGTGTTGCAGCCTGGCTTATTCCTTGAATTCTCCCCCAGTGACCAGCCTAAGCAAACAGGTGCTGGATGTCATTCTTGAAGCCAGAAGACCCAGTACAAGGAAATCTTATGCTGATAAGTGGAAAATGTATTGTTCCTGGATTCAGTCTAAAGGAGAGGATACAACACTGCCCTCCTTACCTCTAATCCTGGATTACCTAGCAGATCTACTCCACAGAGGCCTATCCTTCTCTTCCATTGAGATCCATGCCTCTGCCATCTCGACTCATTACAACACTGAGCTATCTCTCTTCTCTCAACCTCTCATCAAACGGTTCCTGAGAGGGGCAGACAACTTATGGCTACCAAGGAGAGCCCCCACCCCTGCTTGGGAACTTAACTTTGTACTGGAAAAGCTCACACTACCCCCTTTGAGCCTGTAGTGTCTGCAGAGATAAAATTCCTCTTTTGGAAAATAGCCTTGCTTCTGGCCATCACTTCAGCTAGAAGAGTGTCTGAGCTACAAGCACTTATGGCTGTTGAACCCTTCATTATTGTTCATGCTGACAGGGTCTCCCTCAGGACTATCCCTTCCTTTATGCCTAAAGTGGTGTCCAGTGTGGCTCTCAACCAATCTATCCATTTGCCAACCTTCTTCCCTAATCCTCAGAATAAAGGGGAAAAGATCCTGCACTCCTTAGACGTGCACAGACAGCTCAGATTCTACCTTGATAGGACTAAACCCTTCAGGAAATCTGAGCAGTTACTAGTCAGTTTTGCATCAGGGGCAGAGGGCAAGACCATCTCAAAACAAACAATTTCCAAATGGATAGCACAATGTATCCATTTCTGCTACAAACACCATGGGAAACCAACCCCTCAGGGGGTCAGAAAGCATTCCACGAGGGCAACTGCTACCTCTACAGCATTCCTCAGGGGAGTCCCTACCAGGGACATTCTGGAAGCTGCTACCCGGAGTTCTGTTCACACTTTCACCAACCATTACCACCTGCCTATCTTTTCCAAATCCAGGGTGGGTTTTGCAACAGCAGTCCAGCAGGGCATACTAGCCAGCCCCAACTCTTCTTCACTGCCTCCACCCATTCTTCAGCGTTGGGAATCAACCCAAGTGTGATGACTTCAACAGTGAAGCACGAAGAACATAGTACAGTTGTGTACACTTACCATAAATGTAGATGTTCGAGTGTATTCACTGTTGCAGTCTTGGTTTCCCACCCTCCAGCCCCCTTGTCTCTCTCTCTCTCCTCTCTAAGTCTATTACTCACCCCTTACAGGGCTATTGGTATTTACTTTTTACTGGTGGTGTTTTCCCACCATAACGTAGCTCCCTATTTGGGGGGCTCCTGACATCTGGGGCAAGAAAAACTGATGTAATGGCGTTTACTGCCTGTTTTTATACCCCTGATGACCTGACGTCAGTCTTGAAGTGACAGCAACTGACGCAAAAATACTAAGTCACTGGTATTCAGGCCGACGGAGGGCTAACCTGCAGGCAGATAACCCAAGTGTGATGACTGCAACAGTGAATACCCTCGAACATCTACATTTATGGTAAGTGTGCACAACTGTACTTTGCTACTGATCACAGTATCGCTCTGCTAACAACGACCATCTAAACTTGGATAGTAAGGGTATTCGGGTTTTTACATGGCTAGGGTTGTAAAGGCTCAAGGGCCATTAGCCTAGTAACCTCCTGTGAACTTGTTAACATATTTTTTCCTCTAGATTACCGGACGTAATATCTTGCACCAAAGCTAGAGCTTGAACTGCTTTTTTGCTGAACAGCTGCAGGATTCTTCTCAACCAGTGTTTTCTCCCCACCTTTGGTGGTTGATTTTCTTTCATGTTCTCTAAATTTCTTCTTTGCTGGCATCCGGGCAGTCCACTTACTAACCAGTAGCTGAAATTTACCCAGTAAGACAGATTCATTGGCTCTGTTTTCTGAGTTTCACACTGAGAGAGCTGAAATTAAGCTGTTACTCAATGTGTAGCCATCTTGGAAGCCATGCCTCTTTATATATTTGTGTGTAGTATTGTTTCAAATGAACATGAGCTCTTTAAAAAAATCTCTTCTTCTCCAAGAAATAAAATATTAACTATAAACATACTTTTGCAAAACCATAGATCTGATACTCTGTACAAACAGCCATATAAAGCTTTTCTCATTGTTTCTATTATTCAAACTTTGATGGGCAAAATAACAGCTGTTATAAATCACTGATCTGTTTATTTCTTGCCTGGAACATTTTATTTCCTCTATCCTTGTATTGCTAGATAACCAGGAGATATTTCAGATGATGTAGCTGTTGAAGGGTCAAACTATACTATCCAAACATAGTGTCTCCACCCTGTTGTAGAATAGCTGAGCTTATTGTGGTCAGACCGACAGTACTGGAGGAGACTTGTCAGTCTGTAGAAATAGGACAAGAAAATGAAATGCAGTAGTTATATTCTTAGTGGTAGTTTCAGATCTCATTGGATTTAAAATACATTCTAGTGTGCATGTTTTACATTTCCTTTATACCAATCAACTTCATTCTACAAATTTTCCTCAGTGTTTCCAGTGCATTATTTTTGTGAATCTCTGTTATCCTCTTTTCAGTTAACATAGTTATCACATTCAGTTTGCATGCTTCCCTAGTCCTAGCACATGCATTGCCAGAACTAATTTTATACAATATTGTCTTTTGATTTCTATCGCATAATATATTAACTGCCTTTTTCATTCATCGGTTATTTACTTCTCTCTTCCTCCCTTACACATTGTTATAGTACCTTTATTAAACGCAGAAGCAACACAAAGACAATTTGCAGTTTGAAAACAGGGGCTTTTGTCAGCTGTCATGCAGTACAGATTCCCGTTTCAGTTAAATATAAAGTTTAATTTTAAAATAACTAATATTGTGTAATATAACGCTATGTATTATAACTAATATAACATTTGTACTAATCAGTTTCTGTCTAGTGCTTTACTGATTTCAGTCGTTTTTAGGTGTCATTAAAAATGCAGTTCACATTTTAAGAATATTACATCCTTTGTCATATAAACATGTATCCATTTTTAAATAGTGTCCTTATTTAATGTTCCCAGTGCATTGTTTTTGTGGAGTTTGAAAACTGTTTCATTTTGCAAAATAGGTAAGGGCTTTGCAGGAATTCTCTCCCTTGAAGTGTCCATCACTGGCTTTACTACACCTGTTAACTGGTTGCTTGTGCTCTCACCACTTTCATCTGTTGTTTTCACTTTGCCAGTTCATTTTGTGCCTGTCAACGGTCTGTCTGTAGTGAATAGAAAACTTAAAGTAAAGCAGGATGCAGTAAATCAAAACAAAGTTTCATTTTGTTGCAGAGTCCTGTGGAAGGAAGAAAAATCTGTTTTTGTAATGAAAAGTCATTATTCATATAAACCCTTATGTCTCCAACCTTTAAGATTGTTTCCTTCTTCACAAAATAGATAGCATTTCTCTCCTTTAGCTGGTATATCTGCAGTTTAATCATATATGTCTTGGCTGCTTTCTCAGTTTGACATTGAGAATACTTACACCATGTGCTTTCTCTGTTTCAATTATCATATTTTCTAAAAAGTATTTGCAATCCTTCACTTCAGTTTGTTCGGGAAATGCTGTACGCCTTATATTTTCTCTGTGTGACCTATCCTTGAGTTCAACCATTTTCTGTGCCATTTGTTCATATTTTAATTTCTGTTCCACCCACCATTTTTTGCATATGTACTATTTCCTTTGAATGCCTGATTGATTAAAACATCATCTTTTTTTCTGCAGGTTTCTGTATATTCCAACAAGGGCCCACTTATCTTGAAAATATCAGGATGTGTTTGGCCTTTCTTTCTGCTAGGGTGACTGAAGAATTTCCTCCTTTTGCTACCATTATCATCTGCTTGTCCCAGCTCAGCCTCACCACACTATTTTCAGTTTCCCTCTGAACTTGCACAGTTTATTTGCCATTTACTTCACTTTTTCTTTTCCTTGTTGACCTTCTAGACTTTATAGGCTGTTCAGCTATAACTTTCTGTTAACAGTTTACAGTACACTGCTGTCACCATTTTAGAAATCTTTTTCTACCTCCTTATTTGAGCTTAGCTATGCCTGTGGGACTTTATACTCACTTGCATTGTTAGAACAAAAGGGGACTAATCAAAGGTTTATGCCTTTTCTATTTGATTTTGTTTTCTGTAATAGAGAACAGTCACAGAATGCAATTGGGGGAATTAACTAGGAACTATAGATGCTAATGATGCTAGCTAGTATAGGTTTAGGGGATGCTGACATGGTACATGGAAATGAATTGTGTGAATCTTGCTAACTTGAGTAATGAGCTGTGTTTTTACTGACTGAAGGACAACAAAAAAGAAAGTAATTTTAGTTTGCTCTAGTTCAGAAATCATTTAAGAACTACAGATATGAAGAGAACTTGCATATAATTATTTTTATATTGTAAAATCGTTGTGTGATCATTTGTTGGTATTAGGTGCTTTGCGAAGAAAGTGCTGAAGATGAAGCTGCCCCTCAGCTGATGGTGGATTTTTGGGAAGCTCTGTTGGTGTACTGTGCACATGAATCCATGATCCAGGAGCTGCTGTTTAAACTGACTGTGGTCTACATCCAGAGAATATGTGGGAAACAGCGATTAGGGGCTAGAGCACTGAAAACTGCCGAAGATCTGGTAAAGTGACTATGTAATCTTACTGTGATTTATTTATTTATTTTGGTTGGTGTGTGTATATATATATATATATATATATATATATATATATATATATATATATATATATATATATATATATATATACATATATATGTGTGTGTGTGTGTGTATGTATATATATATGTGTGTATATATATATATATATGTGTGTGTGTGTATATATATATATATATATATATTAAATACTGCCTTTATGTTGATGATGAATAAGTGAATAAGACAGCTAAAAAGAAAAGTATCTGGTGTTGGAAGGCACAGATGTGGTTAGGTGGCTAGCTGGATAGATTTCTCCATCCCATAATTATGATGTGCCTGTGCAAGTTTTTATACAGGAGGCATATTTAGTAACACAAGTGACAACCATTGCATTTTTTCATTATTCATTATTTATTTATTTATTTTGCCTTTGTTTACCAGGAAAGTCTGATTGGATTTGACATGAATCTCTTTTCAGGTGGAGGTCCAGGGAGAAAAACTCCATACATTGTACATTCATAAAAACATTTAAACGTTACAACATTAAAATCATAATAGTGTAAGCCAAAAGTGTTATACAGCGTAAGATACACACAAAGATGTTAAGCAAGAAAGACATGCAGTTAAATACAAGAATGCATATGTAGAATATGAATCACATACATATAAAAATGACATTTACACAGAGAGCAGTTTACTAGAAGCAATGAGTTTAATTCATGGGAATATATTAGTGTCAGGATAGGTCCTCTGTATAGTGAAATTAAAGATTTTTGTCAATAAATGCGTCTTAAGAGGTTGAGAAGATCAAAGTGGATACTTGGTGTTATGAAGATAGTAAATAATAAGGGAAGAAATAGCAAAGAGAATGTAGGAGGAATTCTTGTAATTAGAAATCTGGAGTGAACAGAGCATGGTCAGTATTGTCCTGTAGATAAGAAGAGAAAATATATTTTGATATTATGTTAGTCTGCCTAGTCAGGAGCAGATACATTTTTCTTTCAGGTGATATTTTAATTGTATTTTGAAGAGATTTACATTCTGATTTGTTTTTAGTGCTGGAGGGATGTAGTTTTACATTTTGAAATGCTGTTTAGTATAAGGAATTACCTGCAGAGTTGTTAAGAATATGTTGTGTTGAGCAGAGATTTAACTTTTGATCTTAGTTGACTTTCAGGGTAATATATGCGTGGTGTTTTTTATGGTGAGAAATTTGTCTGGCTTGACAAGACTTTGTGTACAGGAGCAAATTATAAGATAGGTAGTGGGGTAGTTGTAGCCAATTAAGTTCCCTGCGTGCTGGACAGTGGTGTGACCAGTAGTGGCTATTTTGTTGTAACATTGTTCTAATTGCCAGCCCTATGACATTCAGGTTTCTGAAAATGGGGCAAGCTTACAGTAGAGAAGATTGTAAATAAGCAAATGCTATACTTTTTCCTGGCTTCATCAGTGAGGAATGATTTTACTCTGTATAAAGAGACTAATTTCCGGTGTGTTTTCTTTATTGCTTGGTTAATATTTTGATTACATTTCAGCTGGTCATCAACAATGACACTTAGAAGTTTAGGCTGGTGAACTTGTTCGATCTTAGAATTATTAGCAGAGATGATGATAAAAGATGTCCTTTTGTTTCGGAGGAGTCATATTATTTATGTATTTGGTGGCTGTTTTGGTAATCACACTGATCTAAAGCAGACATTTATAGCATAACCTGGGTGGTGGTGGATTGTGGGGAATTACAAAATACACAGAACGTAAATAGGAGCTCTATCTACTTAGTACAGACTTTCTGTACTGTGAAATGCCCTTCTCTTTTGGATTTTTTATCCTTGATGCACTCACAGATAAAAACAAGTAGGTTATTTAATTAATTTATTCATTCATTCATTCATTTCTGTTTATCTGGGTAGTGGACTGATCCACAGGGTACCTTCAGCTACCACCCAGGCATGAGAACAAATGGGAGAACATTTACATAAGGAGTATAGAAAGTGCATTATGTGCAGGTTTATAATATTTACAAATGTACATATAGGTTCATAGGTTCATACTAGGCTATCTGCCCTAGGGCATTTATAAACCTAGCCAGAGTATGTTTGGCTTTCGCCACCCATTTTAAATAATTTTGCTATGCCCTTTTTCGAGGTTAGTATACTGTGTCTCTGTCTAACAGTGACACAGAAGTGATACCCGGGATAAACCTACGATCTCCCATCCACTCATCAAGATTCCTCTTGAAGAGAGTCAATGAGGGACACTGCCTAACCTGGACTGGGGTTTTATTCCAGAGTGAAGGGAGCCTCTGGGTTATGAATCTGTCCCTCCAGCGTGTCCTATTTATTTCAGTGCTGAGGTTCAAGTCTCTCGAGCGTGTAGCTCGATGGGATTTGGATTTTTTGAGGTGCAGCATGTCCCTTAATTCCGGGTTGGACATGGCTTTATACGTCAGGCACAGGTCGCCTCTGAGCAGGCGGTATGCCACTGAGTAGAGCTGGAGTTTCTTTAATCAGGCAGCATATGGCATCTGTTTGAGCCCTTTGATCCTCTTGGTGAGGTACTTTTGGGGTCTTTCCAGTTGCTGCAGGTGTTTGGTAAGGTACATCCCAAAAGGGGCATTGTACTCGATTATGGGCCTGATGAGGGATGAGTAAAGAGGCACGATGACCTCCCCTAATCTAGATGTGAATCCCTTCATGATTAGGTGGGCTATATAAAATGTTTTCTAACCACTTTGGCCACGTGGTTGTCAAATGAGAGATTGCTATCAACTTGGGTCCCCAGGTCCCTAATTACTTCTTCTGTACTTAATGGATTACCACCTATGTGGTAATTTGTGGGCACTTTGTTTTGCCAAAGGGATGACTATACACTTTTGGCGTTTAGCTTGAGGCCATGGCTCTGGCACCAGTTGTCTGTTTCTATGAGGCCCTTTTGGAGGATGCTTGTGTCGGCTGGAGAGTCGATTATGGTGCCCAGTTTACAGTCATCTGCGAACTTGGTCAGCCACAGTCCTTCTGTGTTGGCCTGTACCTCCGAGAAATATATACCGAACAAGAGAGGTCCCAGGATTGAGCCTTGTGGGACGCCACTTGTAACTGGTTTGGAGTCTGACATGGCTCCAGCAATTCTAACCATGTGGGTTCTGTCCTTGAGCCAGTTTGCAACCCATCTAGTGACATAGGGGTTTATATTTAAGCTGGTGAGCTTATCTGTAATGCCCGAGTGGGGTATTGTATCGAAGGCTTTTGCGAGGTCTAGGTAGGCTGTGTGGACCACCTTCCCTTTGTCAGTGGCCTTGGTGACTGTTTCAAAGAAGTTGACCAGGTTTAAGAGGCAGGATCTGCCCTTAACAAAGCCGAACTGGGTAGGATCCAGTGTCTGTATGTCCCCAATATCTTTAGTTATGAGGTCCATGATGATCCTTTCCGTAGCTTTGCAGACCAAGCTAGTCAGGCTTATGGACCGATAGTTTCCAGGGTTCGTTGAGGCACCACCTTTGTGGAGAGAGACCACTGTTGCTGTATGGCAGTCTTTGGGTACATATCCTGTAGTAAGGCTGAGATTGAACAGTAGTTTAATGTTTGGGTTTAGCTCTTCTTGGAGTTCATGTAGGACGCAGCCTGGGACACCGTCTGGTCCCATTGATGCTGTGTTTTTTGCTTTGGAGAGGGCAGCTCTTACCTGAGCATCTAAGATGTCAGGGGGGCAGCACTCTGCTGGGATAGATATTTGCCCTTTTGGTGGGGAGGGGGGGAGAAGTTTGCGCTGAGCCTGTCAGCTAGGATGTTGGCAATGTCTGTGAGTTCAGTGTATTTTTTGTCATTTTGGACGAATTCTGAGCATATCTGGGAATTCCCACCCAGGTTCCTAACATAACTAAAGAAAGCCTTGTGATTATCCTTAGTCTCCTGTGCAATTTTTCTCTCGAAACTGGCCTTAGTCGATTTTATGAGTGACCTTAGTTTTTTGCTAATACTGATCAGAGATGCCTTCCCTTTTTGGGATTTTGCTCTATCATGTAGTAGCTTCCTCCTTCTATTGTATAGTTTGTTTATGGCTGGGGTCCACCAGACAGGACGTCTGCCCTTGGAGGATTGGGTCTTGGTTTTATTTGGGATTGCATGATCCATGCATTCCTGAAGGTGTTCATAGAATGCGTTTATAAAGGATTCTGCGGTCTGAGCCGTATTTTTCACAGGCCTGGGGCTTTGAAGGATTCCACTTCGGTTTTGAGGAGTATGAGATTTGCTTTAGAGAAGTTTTTCACTGTGGTTTTCTGGGCAGAGGGTGGGGTCGGGATGTGAATATCCAGTGAGATTAGTTTATGGTCTGATCTTACCAGTGAGGATACACTTCTGGTCTGGAGCATAGAGTCCCCATGTTGGTGATGATCAGGTCCAGTATGTTTTCCCCTCTTGTGGGAGTGGTAACAAGTTGTTCCATAGCATTTGATTTTATGAATTCTAGGAACCTTTGGGCTAGGGTGTTGGAGCTAGAGTAATGCTCCCAGTCTATGTTTGGGTAGTTGAAGTCGCCCAATATAATGGTGTTTGGAGAGACCTTCATATTTTCCAGTGTTCTCAGGAAGGCCGAGTGGGGTTCCTGGGTTTGGGAGGGTGGTCTGTAGCAGGCTATAAACTGGAAGGCAGTTTTACCCACTGTTAGTTGCACATGGATAGTTTGTGATGCTTTGTGCTTTGCCACCAACCTGAAGGTGTGGGTATCTTTGATGAATATCGATACTCCCCCTCCTTTTGTGGTTCGGTCCAAGTTTTGGGGCCAAAAAGCATGGTATGAGGTATAACCTGGTAGTGCTGGGGTGCTGTCGGGAGCCCTGAACCAGGTTTCCGTTACTGCACAGATATCGATGTTCTCCATGCTATGGAGAGTTTCAAGTGCGTGCATCTTGAGGTTTAGACTTCTGGCGTTGAGTAGCATTACTCTTAGTTTCTTATCCCTTGTGATACCTATGGAGGTGGGTTTGTCTTTTGAGCCTTGCCTAAAAAAGGCACTATGGGGGTAGCAAGAGCCTTTGCCAATATCCGAAAGCCCAGGGGTGACAGGTGCAAGCCGACCCTAGCGAAGCATCGTGGCTTGTCGAGCATATCATCCCAGGCTGACAGGCATTGGATCCCCTTTGAATGACACCAGTACTTAAGTCACTTATTGAAATTGATCATCTTGTCTTCATATTGTGGCATCATTCTTGGTGAGGGTAAGATGCTACTCAAGGTCAGGGTCCTACCGGCCTGGGCTACATGCTCAGAGAGCTCCTCTATGTCTCATTTCATGTAGTCCAGGGAGGTACGTCTCAGGTCATTCACACCAGCATGGACAATGACTGAGTCATATTTGTACTTGCCTTGGAGTGACCTGAGTGCTTGTGTTATGTGGTGGATCCTAGCGCCCGACAGGCTGCTCACCATGACCTTCTCCTTGTTCAGCCTGGTGAGCGGGATGTCAGTTTGCCTGACGATAGAGTCACCTATTACAAGTGTATCAGATGTGTTGTTTAGCCTTAAGGGCTGTGACTGTTCGGCACACTGGCTTTGTGAGATATGTGTTGCATGTGTTTTGTTTTGGGGTAGCGGTTGCTAGGGTGTCTGCTTTGGAGGTCTCTGCTGCTTAGGCAGATCTTTATTTAGAGCCTCCGAGTATGTTTTTGTGTGATTATGTGTTTGGTTTGCTGTCGTGGTAGGTCTGTGTGAGACTGGAATTGTAGTGAGTGTGGTTTCCTTCTCCTCCTGACTGGTTATGCCAGTACTGAGTTGAGAGAGCTTAGCCTCCAGTTTGGCTATATGGCTGCATCTCTCACATGTGTTGGAATTTGTTGGGAGGAGGAGAGGGTTGTCTGTGTACATGAGGCAGTTGTAACATTGCCTCAAGATTCCCAGATTCACCAGCTGGACCGGAGAGGAGATTGACAACTGACCTTTGGACATGCTAGAATAATATTGGGAATTCCTTTATAATTGAAAACAAGGGCCAATGGGGAGTGAGGGTGTAGTGCTTTTAATTTTTAGTGCTGACTTATATAATTGCTTTAGTGAGCAAGTGCCAGGTAACTTAAGTGCAATGTGTTACAGGTAACTGAAATGCAAAAACGACAAACAGTAACTTTCTTTCAAGTGAAACAAGGAAATAAGTACAGTAAGCAATGCAGATATCACTAGGGATCCACAGAAGCTCTGAGAAGCCGTATTTTAGGTGGAATTAGCGTTCCAGGGAAATAACAAGCAAACAACAAGCATACAAACAAAGCTAGATTCAGCAGGCCTGGATCTAGTCTATGCTACAGCAAACAATGTGTACCAATTTCAGTAAGAAACAGTTCAAATATGCAGGCACTATAAACCTTTAACCAGAAATTCCTAGCTCAGAAGGGCAGAGTCCAGCCTCTCCTCCCACAAGAGTGCAGACCACGAACCTTCTTAATGTAAAATAACTGGCCTGAAGCCCAAGTGGATAAACCAGAACTAGTACACTTTAAGAATAACAGACACTGAGCTCTCAATCAGCAGTTCCCAACTTAGAAGGATGAAAGCTACCTGTCTGCCACCACAGTGCATGCCACAAACCTTCCTAATGTAAAACAACTGGTCTGAAGCCCAAGTGCTTAATCCAAAAGACCTAGAATGATAGCTACACTTTAATCATGTTACTACCAAGCAGTAATAAATACAATTGAATACTTTAAAGAATTCCTGGATTAGTGCTCAAGTTATACAAACAAAGCTAGATTCAGCAGGCCTGGATCTAGTCTATGCTACAGCAAACAAGGTGTACCAATTTCAGTAAGAAGCAGTTCAGATATGCATGCACTATAAGCCTTTAACCAGAAATTCCCAGCTCAGAAGGGCAGTGCCCAGCCTCTCCTCCCACAAGAGTGCAGACCACGAACCCTCTTAATGTAAAATAACTGGCCTGAAAGCCCAAGTGCTTAAACCAGAATTAATACACTTTTAGAATAACAGACACTGAGCCCTCAATCAGCAGTTCCCAACTTAGAAGGATGTAAGCTACCTGTTCTGCCACTACAGTGCAGACCACAAACCCTCTTAATGTAAAACAACTGGTCTGAAGCCCAAGTGTTGAAACTAAAAGGCTTAGAATGAGTTACACCAAGCAGTAATAAATACAATTGAGTACTTTTAAGATGACGCAAAAGCAAAATAAAGTAGGAAGAAACACAAGTACAGTAAATGCAGATACATTTTTTTTTCCAGAAAAGTAGCAAAAGCAGTAGTAAATACAATTCTCATGCAGTGCAAGCTGGCACACTTGAATATGTAGCAATATTAGTCCACACACAGTTTGAAAAAATGTAATTAAATTAAAAAGGACTAAAAGGAAGTGCAGAAAGGGTTTATTAGGTAGAATGCGGTAAAGAGATGGGCCTGGGGGAGTGTCTTAGATCAAATCTTGAGTGGGGCGGGCACTGCAAAAGCCACCAAATTTAAACTACAACCAAGAACTGGGAGGGGGGGTGAGGAAAAACACTTTCAACACAGATGTGAGGAATGTGCAAATTATAAAGCCAAAAAATATATACTGTTCTATAAGGTTCCAATTTGAAGGCAGATTGTTAATTAATAGGACATACAGCACTAGCTCAATTATATAGCTGAAGACAAGGCAGGAAATGAGGGTGGGTGGGGAAAAACAGTTTCAACACAGATGTGAGGAGTGTGCAAATTATAAAGCCAAAAAATATATACTGTTCTCTATATATTTGCAGAGCAGTAAGACAACAGATATCTAAGCAAATACTTTAGCTCTATAATACAGAATAATACAGAAAAATATACTCAGCTCTATATATTTGCAGATAGTTCTGTAAGGCTGTCTCTCAAGCTAAGGTTCCAGTTTGAATGCAGATTGTTAATTAACAGGACACACAACACTAGCTCTCCGATTATGTAGCCCAGGCTGGTATGACCCTGACCCTGAGCAGCATCTTGCCCTCACCAAGAATGATACCACAATACAAAGACAAGATGATCAGCTTTAATAATTGGCTCAAGTACTGGTGTCATTCTAAGGGGATCCAATGTCTGTCTGCCTGGGATGACATGTTGGACAAGCCTCGCTGCCAAGGATGGCTTACACCTGTCACCACTGGGCTTCCGGATATTGGCTAAGGCTCTTGCCACCCCCATAGTGCCTTTTTTAGGCAAGGCTCAAAAGACAAACCCACCTCCCTAGAAAATAAAAATGGAAAAAAACTAAGGGTAATGCTGCTCAACGCCAGAAGTCTAAATCTCAAGATGCAGGCACTTGATGCACTCCTCAGCATGGAGAACATCGACGTCTGTGCAGTAACTGAAACCTGGTTCAAGGCTCCTAAGAGCACCCCAACGCTACCAGGCTATACCTCATATCATGATTTTCAGCCCCAAAACCCGAGCCGAACCACAAAGGGAGGGGGAGTGTCCATATTCATCAAGGACACCCACACCTCCAGGTTAGTAGCAACACATGAAGCATCAGAGACCATACAGGTGCAACTAACCATAGGCAAAACTGCTATACAACTGGTAGCATGTTACAGACCACCCTCCCAATCTCAAGAACCCCACTCAGCCTTCCTGAAGACATTGGAGGATATGAATGTATCACAAAATACCATCATACTGGGAGACTTCAACTACCCAAACATAGATTGGGTACATTATTCTAGCCCTAATACCCTAGCCCAAAGGTTCCTGGAATTCATAAATTTAAATGCACTGGAACAACTAGTCACCTCTCCCACTAGGGGTGATAATATACTAGACCTGATCATCACAAACATGGGGACAAAATGCTCCACACCGGAAGTATACCCTCACTAGTGAGATCTGACCACAAACTAATCACCCTGGATATACATATCCCACCTCCACCCCCAGCACAAAAGAAATGAGGGCGGGTGGGGAAAAACAATTTCAACACAGATGTGAGGAATGTGCAAATTATAAAGCCAAAAAATATATACTGTTCTCTATATATTTGCAGAGCAGTAAGACAACAGATATCTAAGCAAACAATTTAGCTCTATAATACAGAATAATACAGAAAAATATACTCAGCTCTATATATTTGCAGATAGTTCTGTAAGGCTGTCTCTCAAACTAAGGTTCCAGCTTGAATGCAGATTGTTAATTAACAGGACGCACAACACTAGCTGAAATATATAGCTGAAGACAAGGCAGGAAATGAGGGGGGGGGGTGCGGAAAAACAGTTTCAACACAGATGTGAGGAATGTGCAAATTATAAAGCCAAAAAATATATACTGTTTTCTATATATTTGCAGAGCAGTAAGACAACAGATATCTAAGCAAACAATTTAGCTCTATAATACAGAATAATACAGAAAAATATACTCAGCTCTATATATTTGCAGATAGTTCTGTAAGTCTGTCTCTCAAACTAAGGTTCTAGTTTGAATGCAGATTGTTAATTAACAGGACACACAACACTAGCTCAATTATATAGCTGAAGACAAGGCAGGAAATGAGGGGGGGGGGAACAGTTTCAACACAGATGTGAGGAATGTGTAAATTATAAAGCCAAAAAATATATACTGTTCTCTATATATTTGCAGAGCAGTAAGACAACAGATATATAAGCAAACAATTTAGCTCTATATTACAGAATAATACAGAAAAATATACTCAGCTCTATATATTTGCAGATAGTTCTGTAAGGCTGTCTCTCAAACTAAGGTTCCAGTTTGAATGCAGATTGTTAATTAACAGGACACACAACACTAGCTCAATTATATAGCTGAAGACAAGGCAGGAAATGAGGGGGGGTGGGGAAAAACAGTTTCAACACAGATGTGAGGAATGTGCAAATTATAAAGCCAAAAAATATATACTGTTCTCTATATATTTGCAAAGCAGTAAGACAACAGATATCTAAGCAAACACTTTAGCTCTATAATACAGAATAATACAGAAAAATATACTCAGCTCTATATATTTGCAGATAGTTCTGTAAGGCTGTCTCTCAAGCTAAGGTTCCAGTTTGAATGCAGATTGTTAATTAACAGGACACACAACACTAGCTCAATTATATAGCTGAAGACAAGGCAGGAAATGAGGGGGGGGGTGGGGAAAAAGTTTCAACACAGATGTGAGGAATGTGCAAATTATAAAGCCAAAAATATATACTGTTCTCTATATATTTGCAGAGCAGTAAGACAACAGATATCTAAGCAAACAATTTAGCTCTATAATACAGAATAATACAGAAAAATATACTCAGCTCTATATATTTGCAGATAGTTCTGTAAGGCTGTCTCTCAAACTAAGGTTCCAGTTTGAATGCAGATTGTTAATTAACAGGACACACAACACTAGCTCAATTATATAGCTGAAGACAAGGCAGGACATGAGGGGGTGGGGAAAAAGAGTTTCAACACAGATGTGAGGAATTTGCAAATTATAAAGCCAAAAAATATACTGTTCTCTATATATTTGCAGAGCAGTAAGACAACAGATATCTAAGCAAACAATTTAGCTCTGTAATACAGAATAATACAGAAAAATATACTCAGCTCTATATATTTGCAGATAGTTCTGTAAGGCTGTTTCTCAAACTAAGGTTCCAGTTTGAATGCAGATTAATTAACAGGACACACAACACTAGCTCAGTTATATAGCTGAAGACAAGGTAGGAAATGGGGGGGGGGGACAGTTTCAACACAGATGTGAGGAATGTGCAAATTATAAAGCCAAAAAATATATACTGTTCTCTATATATTTGCAGAGCAGTAAGACAACAGATATCTAAGCAAACAATTTAGCTCTATAATACAGAATAATACAGAAAAATATACTCCGCTCTATATAATTCTGTAAGACTGTCTCTCAAACTAAGGTTCCAGTTTGAATGCAGATTGTTAATTATATAGAAAGAGTCCAGTATCGATGTTAGAAGGGTGAGGTCGAAAGAGTTGAGCGTGCATTAGATATATGGAGAAGACAAATAGGAAGGGTAGAGAGATAAGAAGTGGGAAGGGGGAATTAAGAAAATGGATTTGGGGAGAGGAAGCGAGGGTGCGGGATTTGAGACTCTTAATGAGATATTTATAGTTGATGGCATATAGATGTCTATATAGTGAAGGTGCAGAGCTGTTCAGGTATGGTTATAGTTATGTTATAGATGGATGGCTGAAACAGTTACATGTTGATCTTTCTTCCAAAAGGGCTACAAATTTGGGTCAGAATTTGCAGTAATTGCAGATTCTACAGAGTTCTTGGGGGAGTGAGTCCCAGAGTTTGGGCACTATTGGAGAAGGCATGGTTGTTGGTGAATAATGTGACTTTAGGTCTTTTTAATTTTGTGGCTATTGTGAGCTTGGGGCAGGAGTTGGTAAGGATGGCTATGATAATTTGCTGCTTGTAGGGGGTACAAATTCAGTGTAGATTGCTCTGTGTACTGGACAAAGGAGTAGTAGGTTGGAGAGTTCCTTTATGGAAAGTGCGCTATCTGATTGGAATGTTTTGCAGTGGTATTCCTTCCTAGGGGAGAAAAGCAAGAATCCACAGATTGTTGGAGAGCATCTGTAGGGCTATCAGTGTTTCAGTGGCTTAACTTCACTGTGAGATGTTTACTGGATATTCGACCTCCCAGATTACTGAGCATGTTTTGGAGGTTTTGAAGAGTGCTAGTATGCTTGGTAGCAGAATGGTAGACCATATTACTGACATAGAGGATTGTGTTAGAGGTTTACAGATCATGGGCAGTGAGTTCATAAAAGTACTGAGGAGAGTGGGGCAAGTATGGACTCTTGTAGGACTTTTACTGTAATGGGGTAGAGTGGAGATGTGCAGTTGTTATATCTGACAACAATGGTCTTATTTGGCGAATTAGCTCTAGAACCATTTTTTTCTAGGAACCAGAGCTTGCCACTGTGGGGAACTGGAACAAGATAATGTGATTAACAGTCCTTAAGGCTTTGGTGAAAACTGTGAAGAATACTTCTGTGGGGAGGCTTCACTTATTGCTAGTGAGTACGCAGTCTGCAAGGATGTGAATGACTGTTGGTGTGCTTTTGTTTTTTTTACAAATTTATGCCGATGTGTTGAGAGACTTTGTGTTTGCTGATAAAGGAAGTAAGATGGTTGTACACTGCTTTTTCAAATATTTTGCCAAGGTGAGAGGAGTGATATGGATGGAAGTCACTGGTACATGAGGATCTGGTGATCTTTGGGATGGGGGTGACTACTGCAATCTTCCATATTTCTGGAAAGAGTTGCTGTGTTAGAGATAAGACATAGTATGATTATTGGGTAATGTGGTCAGTGCACTTTTTAGGAACCAGGGCAGTGGGCCATTGTGACCAAGAGGGCATGGGTTGTGAAGATTATAATGGAGGAGATTAATTTATTTCCTGGAGAATTCCCTGGGGGGGGTCGGGTCTTATTCAATTGCAGTACTGGAGGCAGTGATGAATGGCAGTGTGGGTTGTGACTTTGCCTGGCCAATGATGTTGTCAACCTTTGTTCAAGACATTCTACGGTTTGAGAAGGTAGAGGTTTGACTGTTAGACATAAATAAAATATTAGCACAGCTAAAAGCCATCTGAAATGTTCCCCATGTGTTGATGGTTGAAATTAGATGAGCCATAGCTCTTAGCATACTATTCCATGATTAGAATATGAACTGCCAGTTATAGCTTTCCTGTCCCCACAAAAAGTTTCCTTATTACGTACAGCCAAAATAAAATTCTCAGGCTTATTAATCTAGCTCTAATAGAGAGCTTCACTATTTTATAATAGAAACAGCAAAATGAGTTTATTTACTGCTAGAGGTCACTTCACATTTTATTTATTTATTGACATTTGTTAACCGGGTTAGTCCAACTGAGCCAGGGGCCCATTTTCAGTGGAGACTCAAGGAGAAAAGCTACAGAAATAATAGAAATAATTATGATATTTACAAAATATTAAAGTAGGGTCACAGAAATATAGTACAAGTCAAAAATTTGTGCACAGCAGTACAATGCACAGGTAAAAATAACAGTTAACAAGTACAATTTCCAAAATTTGAGAACAACAGTATATAGCATAGGCCAAATAACAATTAAAAGATGTAGAGAATATTACACTTCTTTTCTTCTTCTTCTTTCGGCTTTTCCCGGTTAGGGGTCACCACAGCGGATCACCTGTCCGCTCATGATTGGCAGTAGAGTTTTACAGTGTCGAGTTGCCAGCCCGGCGCCCAACCTTCCACAGAAGGCACACACATGCACGCACTCACACCTAGGGCCAATTTAGAGTGTCCAGTCCACCTACAGCATGTCTTCGGGATGTGGGAGGAAACCGGAGCACCCGGAGGAAACCCACGCGACCACAGGGAGGACATGCAGATTCCGCACAGAAGGCACCCCAGCCGAGGATCAAACCGGAGAACCTCTTGCTGTGAGGCGGCAACGCTAACCGCTGCACCACCGTGGCCGCCCATGTAGAGAATATTACACTAAGAAGTACAGTATGAATACAGTTTGCTAGAGCAAGTACAAGAAGGAAAAACAGTTGATAGGAATAAGCAGATAAGATGAGAAGAGAGGAGACTAGTTCAAGTAGGGGGTTGACAAGGGCATGACCAAGTCTTCAGGAGAAAAAGTTTAAGTTCTTTCTTAAACAGTTATTTATGCTGAATGCTTCTTATGTTGAGAGAGAGGGAGTTCTAAACATGGGCTAGAGAGTATTTGTAATGGGTCTTACCAATGTTTTTTGCTGGGTTTGTATAACTGAAGGCAGTGTTTACTGGCTGTACGGAGGTGACGAGGGGGGTTATAGAAGGAGATTAAATTAGAGATGGCAGGACAGGATGAGGACTAGGATCAGGATGAACATTAAATACAACAATCTTTAAACTATTTCACAAAAACAGATTGTTTATTCTTTTGGAAGTTAGGAAGGAATTCACATCTAAAGATCAGGATATATAGTAATAACTAGTGAAAAAATATTCAGATAACTCCTACCTGCTGAAACAATTTGCCACATATAATTAGAAAAAATGAGAAATTGTCACTGTCCAAGAATCAGCTAAAATCCCTCCTATTAAACAATAACAAGTGTACTTCTTTTACAGATCCAGCTCAAGCTAATAAGAATATTGATGACCCTTACAAAGACAAATGTAAGGAGCCAGCATTGTTTCTGTCAGCATACAGAATGAACTAACACAGATGCAATTTAAATAACCTTCAGTGTAGGTGTCTTGGTAATCTAAGGACACATATTAGAATTTAGAAGTGGCTGCTGTAAATACTGTAATGCCTCACTATAAAACCTGTAAATCAGTCTGTATTTATCTTCACTGGTCACATTATGTTTGTGAAATCATGAAATGTGATATATTTGTGTATGTCACTGACATGTCCATAGCTTCAGCAGTCACCTAATTATGACCAGGATATTATAAAGTTGTAATATACTATATGCTATTGCATTGTGTAGCCTAGTGAATGTGCTAAACTGTAGAGTATAAAATTGCGTACTGTTGTCTTAAATGCCCCTTGAAAAAAAAAATGGTGCTTTTATTTACTGTACTCTACTTTTATTTACAGTTGCAATGATCTTAACTGGAAACAATTAGGATGTAGACATGCTCCATATGCTTTTCTGTATGTATTATTTTCTTAAGTCCTCACCTGCTAACCTTCAGTATTTGTTCCAAGAGTTACATCCATTCATTCCCAGTCACTGACAACATGGCCACTGACTTGGCTGATTGCCAGGTAGAGGGAAATTTCTTCCAAGCAGGCTTGAATGCTGCTTAAATTCAGTCATCCAAAGATCATCAGCCCTCTCTGTAGCCTATTACTCAAAAAAGGTTGTCAAGCCTCATGCAGCAGACTGTCCAGATTGGCAGCCCAAGGGCCCATAAGAGATATGTGATATCATAATTGGACCTCACCTGCAGCCTTAATAAGACCATTGAATAGCTCACCACTCCCCTGCTTCTGTTCCTCCTGAAAAGGCCTTCTATGCCTCTGCCTTTGTGTAGGTTTTCCTACATACCCACAGAAAGAGTTGCCTGCACTCTGCCTATCTAGCTTCTAAAACGCATAAGCCACTACGCAGATTTGGAATCATGTAAGTTATAATCATGGCATTATTGCCAGGGACCACAATTTTCCATATTTCTGCAGAAAATGCCAGGAATGACACAAATTAAACCTTTTCTCAGATTCTGAAGCCATTGTGGTTTAAAGTTCATAAATTAATTTGCCAGCTGGCTCTTCTCATCACAGACCTATGCACCTCTTTTCACGCGGATCTGGTAGAGCTGACACGAGCTGGCAATCAAATATGTTTCTTCCTGGTTTTGCTGATGTCACTGCAAGCTGCAGTCTATCAAGTCCAGTTTAAACAAATAAGGAACATGAATGGTCACAGCTGTGAAAAGCAGCTTCTCAGCAGTGGCAATGCGATTAAAAAGTTGCCAGCTGAGAAACTGTTTCTGTTCTTGTAAGGACAACTTTATTTTGAAAGATCTGCAGTTTGGTAACCTGTCCTTTTAATGACAACTCAGAAGTCTTATTTTATCTGGACCACTTGTGCTCGGATATTGGAGAGTTTTGACTGCAAGAGGGTTGCAGAGAAAACTGCATTGAAGACCTGTGGATTTTGTATATATATATATATATATATATATATATATATATATATATATATATATATGTAGATATATATATATATATATATATATATATATATATATACATACACATATAGTGGTTTGCCTTAAAGTGTCCTTTTGAGGACTGCACAGCTGAAAGACAGGACAGAGCTGCTAGCAAGTCTATGAAGTGGGGATGAGCATTAATTAATGTGTAGGATTGTGCAGCGACTGAGATATTATATATGTATGAATACATATATATATGTGTGTGTGTGTGTGTGTGTATATATATATATATATATATATATATATATATATATATATATATATATATCTATATATATTGTATATATCTTGGGCTATTGTGTATGACCGAACCACCTTAATGTAAAATGTAAAACACAGACAAAATAAGGTCAGTCTTACACAATAGAGAACACAAACAAAAAAGAAAACAATAATATTGAGAGAGGAGAAATATTTCCTCTCCCAATATTAAAACTAACCTAAACCCCACTCCACCCCGGTAACACTAGCCTCAAGTTTGTCTGAATAGTGACAGTGTCTAGTTGCCCAGCCTGGGTTACCTGGGATAGCACTGTTGAACAAAAGCTGGAAGTAAAACCAATCAACCTGCCAAACATGAACTGAGAATTGCTACGCTTAATGTAGGTTCAGTGACGGGATTCAGCTTAGAAGTGGATGACATGATGATATGGAGGAGGCTGGACATCCTATGTATCCAGGAGATGAGATGGAAGGGCAGTGCAGCAAAGCCACTTGGCTTGGGATCCAGAGTCACTACTCAGATGGAGGGGAGGCTAGAAATTGTGTAGGAATTGTGATGAGAGAGAGGCTTCAGAAAGCAGTAAGGGATATCATCAGAATTAATGACAGACTCATAGCAATCAGACTCCAGTGTAATGATAGGGCAGTATTCATAATCTCAGCCTGTGGTACACAGCAGGTTTGTGATAGCAAGGAAAAGAGTGCATTCAGATAGCAATTGCAGGACCTACTAGATAAAGCAGGACAACATGAATTGGTGTTGATACTTGGGTGAAATGAATGCAGATATCTGGACAGACAGAACAAGATATGACAACAGCCTGGGTCCACATGGGTGGGGCAACAGGAATAAAGAAGGAGAAGCCGTTCTAGACTTCTGTCTGCAAATGGCTTGATAGTAGCCAACACATGGTTCAGAAAGAGAGACAGTTACAAGATCACATACAAGAGTAGTCAACATGCATCTGAGGTAGACTTCCTACTAGTAAGGAAAAGGCACTGGGGCAGAATCCATTATTGCAAAGTCATCCCCAGTGAAACAGTTGGCCCACAGCATAAACCACTAGTTGCCACAAACAGCTGCAAACAGTGGTCAGAGAAGGCTCTAAGGTCAACAGAGACCAGGCTGAAGACCTGGAAGTTGACTGGAGAGAAAGTACAACAGTTCAAGGAATTACTCAGGGCTCTAGCACATCAAGAAGAGGAGGAAATAGGTGGAGTTGAAGAACAATGGCAGCGCCTAAAAACAGCATGTGTTAGGACTACAGAAAAGATATGTGGCTGAGCCAGGTATGGAAATAAGGTACATAAGGAAAGCTGGTGGTGGAATGCAGAAGTCCAAGAAGTCATTAAAAGAAAAAAGGAGTGCAGGAAGAAGTGGGTGACAGAAAAGACTGACCAGGCTAGGAAGGACTACTGGTTGGCTAACAAAAAAGCAAAGAAAGAAGTTTCAATAGCAAAGAATAGGGCATCGGAGGCAATGTACCAACTTCTGGAAAATTACTTAATAAGGGGCACAAAGAAACTATATCAGGTTGCAAGGCAAAGGCAGAAAGATACAGAAGATAGACACCCTTCATAAGGGATATCAGCAATAACCTGCTCTCCAGCCCAGAGGACATCAAAGGCAGATGGAAGGAGTATTTCCAGTAGCTTCTGAATGAAGAAAATCCCACAGAAGCTGTACTGCACCAGAAACAGCCTACGTTGAGAGAAAAAGTGGAGCCCACCCTAGAAGAAGTAAGAACAGCACTAAGGAAGATGAAGTCAGGGAAAGCAGCAGGCTCAGATGAGGTCACAGCAGATATGATAAAGATGCTGGGTGAGATAGTGGAGAAATGGCTCCTGAGGGTACTAATAGCAGTGTGGAGAGAAAGGCATATCCCAGATGACTGGAGAATAAGCATACTCATTCCAGTGTACAAGAACAAAAGGGACATCCACAACTGTGGGCAGTACAGAAGCATCAAACTCCTATCGCATTGCATGAAAATTCTGGAGAGGGTAATTGATAAACGAATACGCAGAGTAGTAGAATGTAAGATGGGAGTTGAGCAGTTTGGAATCAGATCAGGATGCAGCACAAATGACCCGATGTTTGCAGTGAGACAGATACTTGAGAAGAAGCTAGAGATGAGGAGAGAGTCCAACTGGGCATTCCTAGACTTGGAGAAAGCATATGATAAGGTCTCAAGAAAGCTGATCTGGGCAGTACTGTGGTGGTTTGAAGTCCCAGAAACATTGGTAGAATTAGTGCAGGCTATGTACAGGGACCCAATGACTCAAGTACTGACAGTGTTTGGCCTCACAGAGGGGTTCTCAATAGGTGTGGGTGTACATCAGGGTTCAGCTCTGAGCCCACTGCTGTTCATACTGGTTGTTGTCCTTCTTCTTTCGGCTTTTTCCAGTTAAGGGTCGCCACAGCGGAACTCCAGTCCACTAATGATTGGCAGTAGATTTTTACGGTGCCAGCTCGATGCCCAACCTTCAACGAAGGCACGCCCATTCACGCATGTCTTTCAAATGCCACTCTACCGCGGGGAGGACATGCAGACTTCACACAGAAGGCGCTCCAGCCGAGAATCGAACAGGAGAACCTCTTGCTGTGAGGCAACAGCGCAATGGACTATATTAGCAAACAGGTTGGAGGGGAGGGATCAACAAATTTGCTGTATGCAGACGATGTGGGAGCACAGGCAGACTCTGAGCTAGAACTTCAGCAAAGAATAGGAGAATGGAATGCAAATCTGAAGGCACATGGGATGAAAGTAAGCACAGATAAGACTGTGGTAATAGAAGCAAATTGGGGAAATCAGAAGAAGCTGAGAATAGAGATAGAAGGGAAGATAAAGGAACAGGTAAACAGCTTCAGGTATCTGGGAGGAGTAGTTGAAGATAAGGGTAGTCTGAATGAAGAGGTCAAAGCTAGAATCAGAGGGGCTGCAGCCAACTGGCATTGAGTATCAGGTGTAGTCTATGACAGAAGAATGCCAAAGAAGCTGAAAAGTAAGGCATACAAGACAGTGGTGCGACCAGTACTACTGTATGGTACAAAAACCTGGGCAGTAAAGGCAGAACAGTTGAAGAAGCTAGAGGTGCCTGAGAAAGGTGATAGGATGCACACTGTGGGACAGACCAAGGAATGAGGACATAAGAGCAGAAGCCAAAGTAGCTCCATTTGCAGAAAAAAATCAAAGAGAACAGATTACGGTGGTTTGGGCACATGTGTAGAAAAGGAAAAGACAATCTGGTGAGGAGGATTTATGACAGACAAGAAGAAGGTAAGAGGAAACGAGGACGTCCAGCAAAGAGGTGGATGGATTGTGTGAAAGAAGATCTGTGACAGTCAGGCATGAGTTGAAGAAGGCAGGAGTGTGGCACTAAATCGAGAGAGTTGGTGACAGTTAACATGATACCCCGACCCCATATAAAAAATAGGAAAATGGGGGGCTGATGATGATGAGTGACAGTGTTACAGGAAGGTTTTAATTATGTTAGGGTGCAGGATTAGGGTTGGGGGAAGGGGATCTGCCCCTTGCACCACCTTAGTATCAGGTGCTAACTCTAAGTCTGCATCTTCCTCATTTAACATTATTAAAACCTTAAACTAAGGAAAAGGGCACAACGAAAAAACAAAAACTAAAAAAAGTGCCACAAACTGCTGGAGGAAACTGGATGAAGGTTGTTTATTTAATAATCCACAAGAATCACGTCAAACACATTAGCATTAACGCCTTTAGATAAAACTGCGTTTTCGTCCTAATACACTGACTTCTTCAGATTACCTCTGACTAAATTACTGAACCTTTTATACATTAATTAAATAACAAGTTAACCAATCACATAAATTCATAAATTAAAGAATTAATTACTAAAATTTCTTTAAAACAACAGTCTCTATTAAATCAATACCATTCAGTTTAAAAACATACATGAATTATTGTCTAAAACTTTCCATAAAATAAAAGAATTTGATGTAAAATTTAGTTTATAATTTATGATACTTTTAAATAAGAATCAGTTTCAGCATAAATAATTAAATAAAATAAAATGCTGTATATGAATGAAATCTCTTAAAAATATGTTAAATAAGAATAGCCTGCCATCTACTGGTTATTTTATAAATTGCATAAAATTTATAATTTTCCTGCTTTTAATTTTAAAAGTGGTACAATAGAAGACGGGGGGGGGGGGGGGTAGTGGCATCAAGGGAAATTTGCCACCATAGCTCTCTAAACTCCAATTTCTCTTCCCACAACCTGCCCCTCACATCTTTCTTAACTTGTTCTAGGACCATAAAATGGAATTTATCATTGGGACAGACAGTGGTATGTTTGTATAAAGCATTTGTTTCTTTTTTTTATGGAAATGTTAGGGTGCAGGATTAGGGTTGGGGGAAGGGGATCTGCCCCTTGCACCACCTTAGTATCAGGTGCTAACTCTACATCTGCATCTTCCTCATTTAACATTATTAAAACCTTCCCGTAATACTGCCACTACATAAGACATAAGCAGACATACAAAGTCATACAAACAGCACTACATGTAACCCTTACCCTTACCTTAAAATACACAGATTTGCACATAAACACATAACACCCATCCTTCACTCATCTCCGACCCTAAACCCTAACTCACGTATACACACACACACACACACACACACACACACACACACACACACACACACACACACACACACACACACCCCATCCACACTTACCTGTATCAACATTCCATATCACACCCCTGCATTTGTCGGACAATTATACATTCAGTAAAACGCAAGTAACTATATATATATATATATATATATATATATATATATATATATATATATATATTTGGCTATTTGTTGATGGGTAATGTGGGGATGTGAAGTATTTTTCTAAGCTAGCTCAACATTATCTTTATTGTTGTAATTTTTTTTCTTTTAAGTGGAAGAGTGTATTTACATGCATGCATGAATGTATGTATGTGGTGGGGGTGCTAATGTTAATATTTCTGCTTTACTGATGTGGGTTTGCAGAACTGCTGGTACAACCATTACCACTTTTATTTTGAAGGGGATGTAAACTGAAAATTGAACATTTTAGGTGTACATGTTTAAGTGATGTCTGGTTTACAGCCTGTGGATGAAAGTCACTGATTTCTGTTGCTGTGTATTTGTGTGTGTGTACATGTGCATACATACAGACATACACACGTATGTGTGTGTGTGTGTGTGTATATATATATATATATATATATATATATATATAAAATATATATATATATATATATGTGTGTGTGTGTGTGTGTGTATATGTGTGCTGTGCATGCATATGGAGGTAACAGGATTGCAGTAACAAAATAATGGAGGGGAGTTAGATGTGGATGAAACAAAATTACCTTCTTATTGCTTAATCGTTTCCAGGAATAGTGTGCATTTATAGGATCATAGGAAGTTACTAGGCTAATGGCCCTGGGGCCCTTACAAGCCTAGCCAAGAGTTTATCTCCAAAAAAAGAAACCTCAGTCAGCCCCTGTCAGTGAGGGACAAAGGTGGAAACCCTGGGACAAATTTGTGGTTTCCCATCCACTCATCAAAGTTGCACTTGAAAAGGGTCAGCGAGGTACTCTGTTTGACATGTATAGGAAGTCTATTCCAGAGCTGGGGCAACCTGTGGGAGACAAACCTGTCTCTCCAGCAGGTTTTGTTGATGTTGCATATTAGATTTAGGCCTATCGAGTGGGTAATGCGCAAGGAGTTAGACTTACGGATATGGAGCATCTCTAGTAAGGCAGGGTCCAATATTGCCTTGTAGGCGAGACACAGATCATCTCTGAGCAATCTGTACGATACCAAGTAAAGTGATAGTGATTTGAACATGTCCGCATAAGACAGGTGTTGGAGGCCATGGATTCTCTTTGTGAGGTATTTCTGTGGCCTTTCCAGTTGGTGCAGATGTTTGGAGAGGTACATATTAAACGGGACATTATACTCAATTATAGGTCTAATGATGGAGGATTTCAGAGAGGTAATAACCTCCTTTTTTCTGGATGCAATCCCTTTACTTATGAGATGAACCAAGTAAAAGGCTTTTCTTACCATTGCCGCCACATGATGGTCTTGTATGAGATTGTTGTCATCCTGAATACCCAGGTCTCTCCCCATGGGTTGTGTGTTTAGGGGGTTTCAGTTGATGTGGTAATCAGTAGGGACCATGCCGAATGGCATGATAATAAATTTGTTTGCGTTTAACTTAAGGCCACGACTTTGGCACCAGTTATTTGTAGCTGTGAGACCCTCTTGCAGTATGTTAATGTCATTTTGGGAGTCAGTGACGACACACAGCTTACAGTCATCTGCATATTTGGTCAGCCACAGGCCTTTGGTCTTTGCCTGGACCTCTGAGAAGTAGATGCCAAACAGTAGAGGTCCCAGGACAGATCCCTGGGGAACACCACTAGTGACAGGTCTGCTGTCGGAGGTGGTGGCACCTATTTTGACCTTCTGGGTCCTATTTGTGAGCTGGTTGGCCACTCACCTGATGAGATAGGGATTAACACCAAGTTGTATTTGCTTTTCAATGATGCCCGAGTGGGAGATTGTCTCAAAGGCCTTGGCCAGGTCAAGGTAAGCTGTATGTATTGGCTTTCCCTCATCCAAGGCCTTGGTGACGGTCTCAAAGAAGTCAACTAGGTTCAATAGGCAAGATCTGCCCCTGATGAATCCGAATTGTGTGGGGTCAAGTGTTTGGAGATTGCCTATGTCCTTGTTTATGAGATCCATAATAATACACTCCACAGCTTTACAGATCAGACTTGTCAAGCTAATGGAGGGAGAGTTTCTAGGGTCAGTAGTGGCACCACCTTTGTGCACGGGGATGACAATGACAGATGTTCTTCGTGTTTCACTGTTGCAGTCATTACATTTGGGTTATCTGCTTGCAGGTAGCCCTCAGTCAGCCTGATTGTCAAAGTCTTGGGTCCTGCGTCGGTTGCTGTCTCATCTTCCATGACGTCAGGTAGTCAGGTGTATAAAGCATGCAGCTGACACCATTACATCAGTCTTTCTTGCTGTGTGGTGCCCGAAGCAGAAGCAGTTTGCAAGTGCTGGTCGGCCAACTCCTGAAATTTTCGTTTTTGAATTTCAGATCCGAAGTCTTCAAAAACGCTAAGTACCCCATTGGGGATCCTTTTTCTTGTTCTAAACTGATGTCAGTAAAAGTTAACAATTGTATTACTTGTGGAAAGCAAATACCTCATAAAGATTTTCATTCGTACAGCATTCCTTGCTTAGGCCCAGACCACAACATCCCTCGCTGTCAGTTTTGTACCTTATTCAATCCTCAAACTATTCCTTGTCGGTTCATTTTCGCTTCTAACTATTTTGGTACTCGGTTCAATTATCCAGAAATGGCTTCGGTAAGCCATCCGACTACCAACATTCCAAAAAAAACGTAAAGATAAAGACAGAGACAGACCGCATAGGTCCAAAGCTGCCGACGACACTTCCATTAAGCTAGTCGCCAGTTCACCAGTACTCAGTAAGGCGCTTTCGCAGCCCCTGATACCTGCTACTTCAGATTCGCAGGCCTCTACTGAGTCCCATTCAGAGTCCGATATGCCGCGAGATGCTTCTTCGACTATGGAACCTGCAGATGTCTCTACCTTGGATGGGTCCGGAGCCGGCTTCTGAGGGTGTATTCATGCCTTCTGACTTGCATATCAAACCAATGCCATCTTCTTCTAGGCCTAAAACTCGACCCACACCTAGAAAACCAACCCCCAGACTGCATGGTCAGGCCCATATGCCTAAAAAACAAATGATAAGAATGGCTGAAGACCTTATTACTGTAATCAGGGGTAGCCATCCTTCTCCCTCTAAGAGACCTAGAACTGATTTTCTTTCTGATTCTTTTCATCAGGATTCTGAAATTTCTGTTTCTTCTGATGACCAGGAGTTGTCCTTATCTATCTATGAGGATTCTGATGCAGAGGACTCCATTCCCTCTGCTTCCTCTCCAGAAGATTTCTCTTTTGGTGAAACTTTGCATACTCTTAGGGAGCATTTCCACTGGAAAATCCAGGATTACTCTGACTCCAAAAAAAAGCTTACAGAATTCTTATTCCTACCTCAACACAGGCCTTTAGCCACTGGACATTGTAAATGATGCCTTCTTGGAATCTAGCCTGGTCCCAGACATTTTACCTCCGGCTCCCAGGAAACCTGACAGGTATTACAGAGTACCTGACTCTCGCAAGTTCCTCTTTAAGAATCCTACTGCAGATCCAGAGACCATTTCACAGGGACCCAAAGGCATTAAGGCTTCTACTGCCAAAAACCCTACCCCCTCTGATAGAGATTCCAGGGCGCTGGACAGATGGGGTAAGAAGGTATACACTTCTGCTACTTTGGCCATTAGGGCCTTAAACTGCCAGTTTCATATGTTAAAGTATCAGCAGCATATTATTGGATTACTTAAACAGAAAATTATGTTGATTCCTGACTGTGCTGAAAATAAAGAATTACAGGATTTAATGCATTTTGCTGAACAAGTTGGTAAACATACTTTGCAATGTGGTTTTGATTCCTTAGAGGCATCTTGCAGAGCTGCTGTCACTGGGTCCTAACTTAGAAGGCATGCTTGGCTGAAGGAGCAATCTTTGCCAGATCATGTTAAAGTTAAATTACTGGATGCTCCCTTAAACCAAGACTGCCTGTTTGGCAACAAAGCAGAAGAAGTACTTAAAAAGATGGAGGAAAAAGCTAAATCTATGCAAACTGTTAAAGATTTCCTACAAGTACAGCCTCCCGGATTTAGTAGGCACTGGCCTTCTAAAAACTGGTCCTTTCCTGTCTCTTCCAAGCCTTCTCAGTCCAAACCCAGGACCAGCAGACCACATAGGCTTCAGTCTCAAGGTACCCATAGGCCTAAGCAATGGGGGACTCCCACTTCCAAAGCTGGAAGTAGTAAGACACCTCCCTATAGTAAACTGCCACAATGACTTAACCTTAAACCTTCCAAGCCCTGGTCAACTGACTGTTCCTTTAGGGGGAAAGATCGCCCTGCTTGCAAAAAACTGGGAATTCATTACCCAATACAAATGGGTTTTAAATATAGTTTCCCAGGGATACAGATTCCACTTCCACTCCTTACCAACCCCAAACGGTTAGCCAGACCTACCCCCAAATTAGTGGGCAGAGGCTCAAAAGCAGTTTCTCTCTCTTCTAAGTATCAGGGCTGTTCAACCTGTCCCAGAAGAGGTATGGGGACAAGGTTTTTACTCAAGACTTTTCCTGGTACCCAGAAAAGACATTCCTGGCATCCTATCCTGGACCTGTCTATTCTGAACACATTTTTGGTAATCCCAAAATTCAAGATGCTAATTCTTCATCAGCTGCTTCCCATGCTAGGCAAAAATGCCTGGTTGGCAACATTGGATTTAAAGGAAGCTTACCTGCACATCCCAATAAGGGAATCTTGCAGAAAATACCTACATGCACTATCCGTTTTCTGCACTGCCCTTTGGCTTATCTACTGCACCCAGGGTATTCACAAAGTGCCTAGCTCCAGTCATTGCATTCTGCAGCCTGCAGGCAAAGAAATATTCAGATATGCTCATACCTGGACGATTGTCTAATTCAGGCAGAAAGCCAGGACATACTGTTAAGTCATCTGGCATTTGTAAAGAAACTGCTAACCTCACTGGGGTACACCATAAAAGAAATCTCACCTAATATCCTGCCAACAAATTGTATTCCTGGGAGTAAGATTGAATACAACTTCCCAGATGGCCTACCTCACACCAGAGAAACAAGTTTATCTGACAGCCTACTTCAAACTACTGGCTACAAAGACCCAGCGATCTGCAAGGAAAATACTGCAAGCCCTGGGGTTCATGACCTCTTGCATTCTACTAATTCTATGTGCAAGACTGCTTATGAGCAAACTACAATGGTATCTAAAAAGCCTATGGTGTCAACATTCTCAGGACCTGGAATCAACGATTCCCATCATTCCTTGTATAAAGACAGAGTTCCTTTGGTGGGCAGAGGCATGCCACCACAACAAGGGACTGCCATTCACTCTACCCTCTGCAGCCCAAACCTAAACAACAGACACATCAGACTATGCATGGGGGCTCACTTGGCAAGGCAGTGCATTCAGGGCAAATGGAACCTGAGTCAAATGCACCTGCATAGCAATCAAAAAGAAATGTTAGCTGTACAGCATTCACTGACAGCCTTCAAGGACCACATTCTTCCAGGACAGTTATTGGTAAAGACGAACACCACTGTTATGTGGTACATAAACAAGCAGGGGGGAACCCACTCATACCCTCTCTGCAGACTAGCCATAGCTCTGTGGAACACAGCCTTGAGCTACCAAGTGCACCTACAAGCTCAATTCCTGCCAGGCAAGCTAAATACACTGGCAGACAACCTAAGCAGAAATCTTATGGACCCACACAAGTGGAAACTGGAGCCAAAGATATTCAACATTCTGAGAAACAAATGGGGGAGCCCAGAGATAGACCTGTTTGCCCCCCCTCAGAACTACCAATTGGACAAATTCTGCACAAGGACTCCCCACAGACAAGCTTTAAAAGTGTGTGCCTGTTCTTTACCTGGGAAAGCCTCTCAGTTTATGCTTTTCCCCCCTCTGCCTCTCCTGTCGAAAGTTCTACAAAAGATCAAACAGGACAAACCAAGGACAATACTCATTGCACCAGACTGGCCACGCCAACACTGGTACCCCCCCTCTTGCGCAGTTTGTCACTACTGGAACCATGGCACCTGCCTCAGACTCCTTCCCTACTGTCACAGCAGGAGGGCCACATTCTGCACCCCCAGCTTCAAACCCTGAACTTGGCAGACTGGCTAATTACCTGAGTTCTCCTATACCATCCCTCAGCAAGCAGGTGCTGGATGTCATCCTTGAGGCAAGGAGGCCTAATACTAGAAAATCCTATGCTGAAAAGTGGAAAAGATTCTGTTCCTGGAGCCAGACTCAGGGGGATGGGTACAACAGTGCCCAGTTTACCGCATATTCTTCAATACTTAACAGAGATGTTTCACAAGGGCCTTTCCTACTCTTCCATTAAAATTCATGCCTCAGTCATTTCAGCACATTATAATACTGAGCCACCCCTCTTCTCTCACCCTCTGCTGAAGCAATTCCTCAGAGGGGCAACAAATTTAAGACCACGCAGGAGAGCTCCTACTCTGGCCTGGGACCTTAACTTTGTATTGGAAAAACTCACTCTACCTCCTTTTGAGCCAGCTACAACTGCAGAGTTTAAATTCCTTTCTTGGAAAACAGCCTTCCTTCTAGCCATCACTTCGGCAAGAAGGGTGTCTGAATTACAGGCCCTCATGCCATGGAGCCATTCATCATCTTTCATGCGGACAGGGTGTCCCTCAGGACCAGTCCTTCCTTTATGCCCAAGGTGGTATCCAGTGTGGCCCTTAATCAGTCCATTCATTTGCCAACCTTCTTTTCTAATCCACAGAACAAAGGAGAACGAATACTGCACTCCTTGGACGTGCACAGACAACTTAGATTTTACTTGGACAGGAGCAGGCCTCTCAGGAAATCTGAACAGCCTCTAGTTGCCTTTGCTGCAGGGGCAGAGGGGAAGGCCATATCAAATCAAACCATTTCTAAGTGGCTAGGCCATTGCATTCTTTTCTGCTATAAGCATCATGGAAAACCTACCCTACAGGGGATAAGACCTCATTCCACCAGGGCTGCATCTACTTCTACAGCCTTTCTCAGAGGTGTTCCTACCAGGGACATCCTAGAAGCTGCTACCTGGAGTTCTGTACATACCTTCACCAAGCATTACCACTTGCCAATTTTTTCTATATCCAGAGCTGGTTTTGCCACTGCAGTCTTGCAGGGCCTAATAGCTGGTCCTAATGCTCAGTAATTGCCTCCTCCCTTCCTTAGCTTTGGGAATCTACCCAAATGTAATGACTGTAACAGTGAAACATGAAAAACATATTACATTTGTGTACACTTACCATAAATGTAGATGTTTTGAGTATATTCACTGTTGCAGTCCTGGTTACCCTCCCTCCAGCCCCCTGACTTCTATTGGGTTTACCTCTCTTCTTGTTTACTATACTTAAGCTTTCTGGTGTATTTGCTTTCTGTTGGAGGTGTAACCTTATATATAATTGCTTCCCATTATGGGGGCACCTGACATCTGGGGCAAGAAAAACTGATGTAATGGTGTCGGCTGCATGCTTTATACCCCTGACTACCTGATGTCATGGAAGATGAGACAGCAACCGACGCAGGACCCAAGACTTTGAAAATCAGGCCGACTGAGGGCTACCTCCAAGCAGATAACCCAAATGTAATGACTGCAACAGTGAATACACTCAAACATCTATTTTTATAGTAAGTGTACGCAACTGTACTTTCTCCACTCTGCTGGAATGAAGCCTGTAATTAGGCTGTGGTTGAATAGGGTGCTCAGTGGCGAAGCTAGTTCTTGCTGGAAATAATGCGGAATACAGCCTGGGATGTTATCAGGTCCCATGGAAGCTGTGTTTTTTGTCTTGGATAGGGCCTTTAACACTCGATCTACAGGCATATGAGGTGTGGGACAAGTATCGGGGATGTTGACTGGGCCTTTGGGGGCGATAAGGGGGTGAAGTTTGCACTGAACCTATCAGCTAGTGGGTTGGCTAAGTCAGCAGGATCAATGTAAGTAGTATTATTAAGTACTAGTTCAGAACTAAACTGGGCTTTGCCATGGAGGTTCCTAACGTAACTGAAGAAGGATTTGTAGTTTCTCTTTGTTTTGGAGGCTAGTTTCAATTCATAATTGGCTTTGGAGTTTTTTATTAGTGATCTAATTTGCTTGTTGAGGCAGATGAGGGAGATTTTCCGATTGGAATTTGTTCCTTTTTACCCTTGGACAACAGTTTCTTCCTTTTGTTGTAAAGCCTGTTGATAGAGGATGTCCACCAGATAGGTTTGTGTTTCCTTGAGGAGCAGGTTTTATTTCTGTTGGGTATGGCTGAGTCCATGCAGTTGTACAGGTGCTTGTATACTGCACTGGTGTCCTGTTCAGCATAGTTGTCTGCATCCTCTGAGGGGAGTGGTGATGTGAAGCTGATGATACCCTCCCTTAGGAGGGTGTAGTCAGCTTTTGAGAAGTTTTTTTAGCCTGGTTACAGCTATGGAGAGGTTGGGTGGGATAGAAACTTTGAATGAGACAGACTGATGATCTGATTTCACCAAGGAAGAACATACTATGGGAGTGGTGCAGTGGTCACCCATGTTTGTGAGAACCAAGTCCAGTATGTTATCTCCCCTTGTGGGGGATGAGACCAGCTGGTCTAGTGCGTTAGAGTTGATGAAGTAAAGGAATCATTAGGTGAGTGCATTAGTGCAGGAATAGTTCACCCAGTCTGTGGTGGGGTAGTTGAAGTCACCAAGGATCAGGGTGTTAGGGGGTACCTTGATGGAGTCAAGTATGTCCAGGTAGGAGGAGTAGGTGTCCTGAAACATGGAGGGGGGTCTATAGCTGGCTATAACTTGGATGGGTGTCTTGCCAACTGTCAGTTGCACCTGGAGTAATTCCAGTGCATCATGCTGGTAAACAAGTCTGGAGGTGTGTCTATCTTTAATGAAGATAGAGACTCCACCACCCTTAGTCTTTCCAACCACATTTTGGGGTCAGAAAGTGTGGAATGAAGTATAGCCTGGTAAGGCAGGGGTGCCCTCCACAGCCCTGAACCAAGTTTCTGTGACTGCACAGACATATGAATCTTCCAGTGTGAGGAGAGCCTCCAGTGAGTGCATTTTCAGATTAAGGCTCCTAGCATTGAGCAGCATGACCTTCAATTTCCTTTTTGACAGATCTTTCATGTTGGAAGACTTGTCTTTGGGAAATAGCCTAAAAAAGGCACAGTGGTGGAGGCAAGAGCCTTGGCCAAGGTCTGGAACTCCAGGGGTGACAGGTGGAGGCTATCTCTGGCAAACCAGCAAGGCCTGTCAACCATGTCATCCCAGGCAGACAGATACTAGATCCCCTTGGAAAGATACCAGAAACTAAGCCAGTTGTTGAAGTCAATCATTTTTTGTTGGTATTGTGGCATAATTCTTGGTGAAGGTAGGATGCTGCTCGGGGCTAGGGTCACACCTGCCTGGAGCTCATATTCTGAGAGCTCAGTTGTGTCTCTCTTCATATAGTTCAGGGAGGTACGTGTCAAGTCATTCACACCAACATGGACAATGACAGAGTCATATTTGTACCTGCTGTGGAGAAACTTAAGTGCGTTCGTGATGTGGTGGATTCTAGCTCCGACAAACAACTTACCGTGACCTTCTCCTTGTTGAGCCTGGTGAGGTGGACATCAGTGTGCCTCCAGTGACTAGTATGTTTGGTTTATTGTTATGTCTTATGGGTTGCGTTGGTTTATTGTTATGCCTACTGGGCTGTGTTTGTGAGACACTGGTGTGTTGACTACTTTGTGCGATGTGATTGTCATTGTGTGTGAAATGTTTATGAGTGTGTTTTGGGGGTCTCTGTTGTTTAGGTAAGTATTTTGTTGAGGACCGCTGCATAGGTGGGTGTGTGGCTTTGTGATGTGGGTGGTTTGACGCTTGTACTGGAAATCTCCTCTTTACTGTGGTGGTGGTGCTACGGTAGCATTGTCGCCTCACAGTTAGATGTTTCCTGTTCAATTCTCAGTTAGAGCGTCTTCTGTGCGGCGACATGCGTGAATGGGCATTCCTTCGTTGAAGGTTGTGCGTTAGGCCCAGCAAGCCAGCACGTAAAAATCTACTGCCAATCATTAGCAAACCGGAGTTCCGCTGTGGCAACCCCTAACTGGGAAAAGCCGAAAGACACTGGCAATCTCCTCTTTGTCAGAAGTACTGACTGTGGTGTGAGAGAGCATGGATTTCAGTTTACTGATGTAGATGCATCTCTCGCAAGTAGAAGAATTATGTGCTAGGAGAAGTGGACTGTCCGTGAACATGAGGCAGTTGTTACACTGTCTCAGCATGCCCATGTCCACCAGACTGCAGGGGAAACTGATGGCAATTGTCCACACATAGTGCTCTGAATACTTGGTCGACTTAGGGAGATCAAAGTCTGATGAGGGTTTGTCCACAAAAACCCTAAATGTAAAATAACTGGCCAAAGCACAAGTGCTAAAACCAAAACTAAGACGCTTAGAACAGCAGACAAATTTAATAAGGCTGCTAACAAGCAGTAATAAGTGCAGAATAAGAGCACTTGAACCCTTAAGAGTACACAGAACAGCAAACTAAGATAATAAAGAAGGTAGAAGACAGAGTAAGAGCAGCTGAATAAAGTCTAAATATATATATATATATATATATATATATATATATATTTTTTTTTTTGTAGTGGAGAGGAATGGAATAGAGCACAATTAAGAGACTACAGGGGTTGTTTTTCCCAAATGCGCTCTCTGTACACAGTGGATAGAGCTGAAGAGATGGGACTGGTAGGAATGTCTGAAATCAAAATATGATCTCACTGTACTCAGTTGAATCAGCAAGTGAGATGGGCCCAGGAGGAGTGTTCAAACACAAATTTACAGCAGTGGCAGGCAATTCCAAAGCCACCAAGATTAATACTACAACAAGAACAGGGAGGGAGGGTGGGAAACTTAACTGCAGAGAGACCACAATATTCAATGAAACAAGTAAATAAGCAAATAAATAAAATGAGTACTATCTGTAATACTTTGAGTGCAGAACAAGGTATACTTAACTCAGACAGCTCAGATATTGTACAGAAATAAGTACACAAATGTGTGACTAACACTTATAAGCACAGAAAAACCCTGTAGGCTAAGAGTTCTTCTTTTCCTTTCGGCTATTCCCGTTAGGGGTCACCACAGCGGACCATCTGTTTCCATTTCTTCCTGTCCTCTGCATCTTGCTGTGTCACACCAACCACCTGCATGTCCTCTCTCACCACATCCATAAACCTTATCTTAGGCCTTCCTCTTTTCCTCTTATCTGGCAGCTCCATCCTTAGCATCCTTTTCCCAATATACCCAGCATCCCTCCTCAGCACATGTCCAAACCAGCACAATCTTGCCTCTCTGGCTTTGTCTCTAAACCGTACAACCTGGGCTGACCCTCTAATATACTTATTCCTAATCCTGTCCACCCTCATCACACCCAGTGCATATCTTAACATCTTTAACTCTGCCACATCCTGCCACTGTCCCAAACCCATGTAACATAGCTGGTCTCACTGCCCTCTTGTAGACTGTCCCTTTCACTCTTACTGGTACTTGCCTGTCACAAATCACTCCTGACACTCTTCTCCACCCACTCCACCCTGCCTGTACTCTCTTCTTCACCTTTCTTTCACACTTGCCATTACTCTGAGCTGTTGAGCCCAATTATTTAAACTCATTCACCTTCGCCAAATCTACTCCCTGCATCCTCACCATTCCTCTATCCTCCCTGTCATTCACACACATATATTTTGTGTTAGTCCTGCTGACCTTCATTCCTCTCCTCTCTAGGGCATATCTCCACCTCTCTTGGGTCTCCTCAACGTGTTTGTTGCTCTCACTACAGATCATAGTGTCATCTGCAAACATTATAGTCCACTGGGGCTCCTTTCTGATCTCGTCTGTCAACCTGTCCATCACCTTTGCAAACAAGAAAGGGCTCAGAGCTGATCCTTGATGTAATACCACCTTAAACGCATCTGTCACTCCCACTGCAGACCTCACTGTTGTCACACTACCCTCGTACATATCGTGTACCACTCTTACATACTTCTCTGCCACTCCCGACTTCCTCATACAATACCACAACTCCTCTCTTGGTACCCTGTCATATGCTTTCTCTAAGTCCAAAAAGACGCAGTGCAACTCCTTCTGACCTTCTCTGTACTTCTCCATCAGCACTCTCAGAGCAAACATAGCATCTGTAGTGCTCTTTCCTGGCATGAAACCATACTGCTGATCACTAATCATCACGACCCTTCTCAACCTAGCTTCCACTACTCTTTCCCATAACTTCATGGTGTGACTGATTATTTTTTTCCCTGTACTTCTATAGTTACTACAACTCTGCCTATTACCCTTATTCTTAAAAATTGGTACCAAAACACTTTTTCTCCATTCCTCATGCATCCTCTCACTTTTCAAGATTTCATTAAACAATCTGGTTAAAAACTCCACTGCCATTTCTCCTGAACACCTCCATGCTTCAACAGGTATGCCATCTGGAGTAACATTCTTTCCATTCTTCATCATCTTCATAGTTATCCTTACTTCCTCCTTGCTAATCCGCTGCACTTCCTGATTCACTATCCCCACATCATCCATCCTTCTCTCTCTCTCATATTCTCTTCATTCATCCGCCCCTCAAAGTACTCTTTCCATCTGCTCAACACACTCTCCTCACTTGTGAGTACATTTCCCTCATTATCCTTTATCACCCTTACCTGCTGCACATCTTCCTTAGCTCGGTCCCTCTGTCTAGCCAATCGGTACAGGTCCTTTTCTCCCTCTTTAGTGTCCAACCTTTCATACAACTCTCCATACGCCTTATCCTTAGCCTTCGCCACCTGTGTCTTTGCCATGCACCTCATCTCCTTATACTCATGACTACTGTCTTCATCTCTCTGACAATCCTACTTCTTCGCCAGCTTCTTCCTCTGTATACTCTCCTGTACTTCCTCATTCCACCACCAGGTCTCCTTTACCTCCTTCCTCTGTCCAGATGTCACACCAAGCACCTTTCTAGCTGTATCCCTTACCAGCTCTGCTGTAGTTACCCAGCTGTTTGGTAACTCTTCACTGCCACCCAGTGCCTGTCTTAACTCTTCCTTGAACTCCATCTCGCAGTCACCCTTTTTCATTTTCCACCATTTGATCCTTGGTGCTGCCCTCACACTCCTCCTCCTCCAATTCTTGATCACCAGCGTCATCCTACAGACCACCATTCTGTGCCACCTAACTACACTTTCCCCTGTCACTACTTTGCAGTCTCCAATCTCCTTCAAACTGGCCCTCCTGCATAGGATATAATTCACTTGTGTGCACCTTCCTCCACTCTTGTATGTCACCCTATGCTCCTCACTCTTGTTAAAATATGTACTCACCACAGCCATGACCATCCTTTTCGCAAAATCCACTACCATCTGACCTTCTGCATTCCTCTCCTTAACACCATACCTACCCATCACTTCCTAATCCCCTGTTCTCTTCACCAACATGCCCATTAAAATCTGCTCCAATCACCACTCTCTCACCCTTGGGTACTGTCATCACCACTTCATCCAACACACTCCAAAGTTTTTCTTCTCATCCATTGCATACCCAACTTGTGGAGCATATGCACTAACAACATTCATCATTACACCATCACTTTCCAGTTTCATAAACATCACTCTATCCAACACTCTTTTCACCTCCGAAACACTCTTGGCATACTGTTCCTTCAGGATAGCACCTACCCCATTTCTCCTCCCATCCACACCATAATAGAACAACATGAACCCACCTCCGATACACCTGGCCTTGCTCCCCTTCCATCTGGTCTCTTGCACACACAATATATCAACCTTCCTTCTGTCCATCATATCTCAAGCTCTCTGCCTATACCATTCATATTGCCAACATTCAAAGTTCCTACTCTCACTACCATACTCTTAACCTTTCTCCTCTCTTCCTGCCTTTGGGCATGCCTCGCCCCTCTTCTTCTCCTTCGGCCAACAGTAGCCCAATTTCCGCCAGCACCCTGTTGGCTAACAGTACTGGTGGCAGTCGTTGTTAACCCGGGCCTCGACTGATCCGGTATGTAAATCTGTATTGTTGTCCGCATATGTCATTTGGCAGAGGTTTTACACCAGATGCCCTTCGTGATGTAGCCCTCCCCATTTATCTGGGCTTGGGACCACCACGAAGAAATACACTGGCTTGTGCATCCCCAGTGGCTGGGTTTCTCTAGGGTAAGACTTAAACACCGAGTATCAAAGAAGTGAAATAACAATAACCCCCAATTAAACCAGTTTGCTACACTTCAAGCAAGCTAACTGCAGAGAGACAGGGAGACCACAATATTCAATGAAACAAATAAATAAAATGAGTACTATCTGTAACACTTCGAGTACAGAACAAAGTGTACTTAACTCAGCTTGTATTTCAGTTGATTGCATGTAGGTAGCAGCCAGCCAAAATAAGTTGGAATATTTTATTTTGTGTCTGCTGTTTTATGGAGAATGACCATAATTTCACTGATTGTTTCTGACTTGACTTCTTATTTTTGTGCCTGCAAGTAGGTGAGGATTGCAGTCAGTAAATGGGGTGGCTGAAGGCACCTTATTCTGTTATTTGTTTGTCTGGTTTTAATAGGACCAGACTGCAGACTGCATTTGTAAAAAGAAGATGGAATACAAAATTTCTGATTGCTGTTTGTGTATACCAGAATTTAAATTATCCCCGATTTCATAGAAGACTCCTGAATTTACTTCATATCTTTTGTATAGCAAAGAATTGAGATGATTCAGACATTAATTAAAGGGTGGGTGGGGCTGGCTGTGGCTCAAGCTACTTTATTTCTTGTCGTTTGCTCAATTTCATGTCATGCTTTTCAAGAATAGTGTGCATTTGCATTAAAAAAGTCAAATAACTTCTTTTGTGGCTGCTGTTTTGTTAAAACTATCCATGATTTCTCAGAATGTCCCTCACTTTGTTTCAGTTAGTTGGCCTTTAAATAACTGAGGATTGCAGTCAGTAAATGTGGGGTCAGTAGGCTAACCTTGAAGTTACTTACTTTAGTTTGTTCAGTATAATATCTGGTTTTACAGTAGTATGGATTTATAATAGGTCAGAAGATTTATTTTGTGGATAATGTTTTGTTGATTGGGTCCTTGATTTTGCAGAATGTCCATGACTTTTCTTCATATTTTGGGCTGGCAAATAATTCAGGGTTGCAGTCATTAGCTGGGGTGCTGCTGGCTGTGGCCAAAGACGAACTTACTGCTGTCATTTGCTTAATTTCATGTCTTGCTTACAAAGATAATGTGTGTGTGTATAAAATAAGTTGGAGTATTTATTGTGTGCGTATGTTGTTAAAACTGTCCCTGATATGATAGAATGTCTCAGACTTTGCTTCAGTTTGTTGGCCAGCAAATAGAGGATTGCAGCCACTAAATGGTGGTGTCTGCATGTGTGTGTGTTTGTTGCTGAGACTAAAGGCAACTTATTTTCATGTTGCTTGCTCATCTTGTTTTAATAGGACAAGACTGCATTTGTAAGAATAAGATGGAATATTTTTTCTCTGGCAATTGTTTTGTGTGTACCAAAGATGAACCTATCTGTTCTTTGACCAGGGTCCACATGTGCAAGTTGCAGTGGTATCTCAAGGCAGTTTGATGCAGCATTGTCATCCTTTGGACTTTTCTGTCCCTATTTTGCCTTGTCTCAGACAGGAGATCATGTGGTGGATTCAGCAGATTTCTCTGAATTTAGGTCTTCTTTTCAGGGTCCCCCATCCCAGGAGCTGTTTACAGTCACTTCAGATCTGGGTTGGGAGGGGGCTTCCACTAACAGTGTCAAGGTCCAGGGGGTCTGGTCTTCCCAGCAGTTAAATGACCATATCAACATCAAAGAGATGAGTGCTCTACTTTATGCTGTTCAGGCTTTGCATTTTGTGTGTGGATAGTGGGACTCCTCTAAACATGCTTCTCAACCTCTTAGCACACGAAATATGGACAACGGCAAAATTAATCAGGAAATAAAAGTCCCTATACAGGGACAGATTTTTAATTTTTCTCTTATAAACTTAGAACGTTGCTGTGATAACAGGCTTTGCATTGGTGTGCATTTTCTGAGGGCTATGAAGTCTAAAACTGAACTTTCTGCCATTATTGAATGAGTTCAGTTCTCAGTAATTTTCAAGAAAACTAGCAAATTTTATGAGGAACAGATTCAAAATGTTGTTGTGTCTTTCGGCTTATTCCGGTCAGGGGTCGCCACAAGGGAACTCTGGTCCGCTAATGTTTGGTAGTGGATTTTTACGTGCCAAGTTACCAGCCCTGACGCACAACCTTCAACGAAGGCACGCCCATTCACGCATGCCTCCACACAGAAGATGCTCTATCTGAGAATCAAACGCAACAACGTCTTGCTGTGAGGTGACACCGCTACCGCAGCACGACTACCACGTGGTGCAAAAATCTGGACATTTGAGAGATATGCCTCTACATGTATACAGACAACACATCTTTCATGTGGTTTATAAAGAAGCAGGGGACACAAAGTCTTACCATCTTTGACTGTCTGTCATAGTCTGACTTTGGCTGTCTGCCATCACTTGACTCTCTATGTAGTTTGCATTACCCCAGAGCACAATCTGGTGGCAGACAGTTTGAGCAGATCCAGGACAAATCTTCACGAGTGGCTCCTTCACATGGAGGTTTTTCTGGACATTGCCTACCAGTGGGGTGTCCTTCAAGTATATCTTTTTGCCTCTACTCTGTAAAGACAGCTTCCCAAGTTCTGTTATAGAGTGCCAAGTCCTTTGGCTTGGAGAGGGGATGCAATATATTTTTTTGAAAGCGGATGTTCTTGTATGTCTATCCCACCTCTTCCTCTGTTGCCAAGGGTCCTACACAGGATCATGTGGGACAGGCCCAAAATCTTGTTGGTGACTCCCTTTTAGCCCAGGTAGCTTTGGTTCCCCTTTTGTTTCACCTCACCAGGGGCAATCACAACAAGCTGCCTCACTGGTCAGATCCTCTCACACAGGAAAGGGGCTCTCTCATTCATCCTTATTTTCTTACCCTACAGTTGATTCTTTGGGTGATAAAAGTTTTAATCCCTTTATGACACCAGTTTTCTAAGGACATGCTTTGGATTTTGCAGGAGGTCATAAAACCCACTACTAGAAAATCTTATGTTGCTAAATGAAAGATATTTTCTTTTTGGTGTTATAAACATGAACAAGAGCTTCTGTTGGTAGATAGTCCTGCAGTTCTTTCTTATTTGTGTGAGTTTCTCACTTCTGGCCTGACATTCTCATCTGTTAAAGCTTATCCCTCAGCCATTTCTGCTTGGCTGCTTCTGAATCCACCCCTTTTTTCCAGATTTGAGGTTAAACAGTTTCTGAAAGGCATCCTTCATATTAGGCCTCCAAGAATGACAATTCCTTCTCCTTGGGACCTTACACTTGTTCTAGAGAAGCTACTCAGCCTCCTTTTGAAACAGAAATTTCTTCTGCCTTGCAGTCGAGTACCTGGAAGAACATCTTGTTGGTGGCTCTGACTTCTGCTAAGAGAGCCTCCATGCTGCAGGCTTGTATGGTGATCGCTCCATTTTTCTTTTCTCACAGAGACAGAATGTCTGTTCGGACCAATCCTTCTTTTATGCCTGTGTTGGTGAATGACTTGTCTTTGAATAAAACCATTCATTTTCCTTCTTTTTTTCCCCATCCCATTAAAATAGCAGTAGGAGGTTTCTACATTCATTGGATTTGCATAGACAGCTCAGATCCTATTTATATATGACTAAGGGTATTGGGAGAGCTGAGCAACTTTTTCTTTCCTTTAATGCCATGAAATTAGGTTAGGTTGTTTCTATGCAAGCCGTCTCCTCTTGGATTTCTAAAGCCATTTCTTTTTGTTATTCTTTTCATGGTAAGCAGCTTTCTTTTTCTATTTGTGTTCATTCTTCTAGGGCAGTGGCTTAATTCTTAAACTTTTTTCAAGGGTCTTGATACGGAATCCATTTTGGAAGCTGCCACTTGGTTTTCTGTACATAAGCTTACTAAGCACTACAAGTTGGATGTTGTTTCCAGGGCTAGGCAGGTTTTGCCAGGCCCATTCTCCATGGGTTTTTGGAGGGGTCTTCTGTTGCTTCTTCCTCCCCCCACTGTCTTCAGTAGGTTTAGTACCCTCCCGTTTGTAAGGAATACTGCAACAATGATAAGGAAGGACATAGTACAGTTGTGTAAGAACTTTCCATAACAGTATCTCCACTGTTGCCTATTTTTGTCCGATTCAGCCTTTGGTTTGTCGGATCTGACCAGATTCAACCTCGGTGCCTTTTTTGAAGCTTTAGATTCAGGGCTGTGATTCCTCTCCTACCCATAATTCCCTCCACTCCACCTTAGTATCTCAGATCTTGTTTGCCATCTGAAGCATACATTCGCTTATTCGAGGGCTCCAGATTGCAATAAGAATTTTTTCATATCTTTTGAAAATTTTTTTCTAGTCTCCTCTCCTATCCCATTTACTGTAGCATTTCATAGTGTTGTCATAGTATATTCTCACTTAAAGTTAGCATAGTCTCTTAGCATTGAACAAACCTTTTTGGCCTTCTAGTTAATTTAGTGTTCAAGCTTTCAAGCCTTTTGGCTTTCTTTTCTAGGTGTTAGTTTTTTTCCTCAAAACAAAACAAAAGTGTACAAAAGTGTATATATATATATATATATATATATATATATATATATATATATATATATATATATATATATATATATATATATATATATATATATCTATGGATGGTGCTGCTTTTTTCGATGTCTGTTTGTTTGACTAAACAGATGGTCGACACCTGTTAACAAACGTAACAAATTGGACAATTCTTGGGAATAGGAAATGTGCCCTTTCCCTGAGAATTGTGCTATCTCGGAGATAAAATATAAAATCAACAGTGTGTCTGTCTGTGTGTGGATGTTTTCTTTTTAATTTTGTTTTAAACTTTTTGTGTGCACAGAGATTCATCACCTCACAGCAAGTGGTTCTCCGGTTCGATCCTCGGCTGGGGTGCCTCCTGTGCAGACTCTGCATGTCCTTCTTGTGGTCACGTGGGTTTACTCCCACATCCCAAAGACATGCTGTAGGTGGATTGGACACTCTAAATTAGTCCTAGGCGTGAGTGCGTGCATGTGTGTGCCTTCTGTGGGAGGTTGAGCGCCGGGCTGACAACTCGATACTGTAAAACTCCACTACCAGTCATGAGCGGACAGATGATCCACTGTGGCGACCACTAACCAGGAAAAGCCAAAGAAGAAGAAGAAGTGTTTGGTACATGCTTAGTAGCATGTTGACATGCATAATGTCAGTCATTTGGTGTCGACATTGTTCATGTTGTTATTAGTGCTGTTCGATAAAGGTTTATGTATATATATATATATATATATATATATATATATATATATATATATATGTGTGTGTGTGTGTGTGTGTGTGTATGTATAATTATAACATGCTGTTTTGGGTAGTATTCAGTAGTTTCTTATACTCTTATAGTTTTTTTTTTTCTACTGCTGATAGATTTACTGGGTGCTGTTATGGCTGATAAGGTGCAGGGATTTAAAAAGTGCTTGGCCTGAAGGCACAAGATTCCCCTGCGGGACCTGCACGCCTAGTGTGTATTTGGTTTGAGCGCTGCCAATATTCATATCAAATGTGAGGCCGGTGCCGCTTTCGGCTCCAGAGCAATACAGACCAGGAAGGAAAAGTTAATTTTCATAGGTCTTCTACCACTTCAGATAGGGTGTACCCAGACTTCGCCATCCATTGCATCTTCTCCAGATAAGAAGCAAAACAAGCTGAAGTCAAAAGGAAAGGAAAAGTCTAAAGAAGATGAGGGAAAAGAAGAGTGACAAGCCAAGAAATAGATCCCTGTGTCCAGCTGATTCTGTGGGTCCAGATCCTAAAATCTCTTGGAAGTTGAATCCAATAGTTACTCAGGCCTGATCTTCCTTTCCACCATCGCAAACTTCACTGGAGCTGGTGAGTCCAAGACTGTACTCTCCAGTACTCCAAGAAAGGAGGTGCTCCAGACAAATCTTTCTTGGGGTCATTGAGGTCAAACTGGTCATCTAGGAGTCTTACAGAAGTTGTCGATAGAATGATGCAGAAGTTTTTGCAAATGCATCTTTAACTTGGAATTCTTCTGGTGCCATCCAACCAAACGCACTGGGAGTTGGCCTGACATTCCCTACTTTGTTATCTTTGGTATTGAATCATCCTTGAGGTCCAGTATCAATGGGTCCAAGCTCCTCTGGTCTGCTTTTGCCAGAACCAACAGTTCAGGTGATTTTGCAAGCAGAATTGTTGACCCTCTTGACTCTGATACATATGGATCAGGATGGGTCTTGAAGTCAAAGCAGAGAGTCAACTCCGAAGTTTTCAGTTTTGACTGTTCCTCTCTGGGCCTTGGCTCTTGACATCTGGGGTCAGAGGCTCATTGGGGAAGGAAGTCTTCTTCATCCTCAGGTGACAGTTTGGCTCCCTCAGCACCAGTAGTAGCTTTGGCTTTTCTGGGTTTTCAAAGGGTGTTGGCTGGACCAAAAAAGAAAGTGTTATTTTATGGCTTGGATCTGTCCAAACTTCAGCTGACTACTGCTTCTCCTTCCACTCAGTCTAATCTGCAGGGACAGTCAGAACCAAGAGGCTCAGACGTCACTCACTATATGAGTTGCCAGTCTGACTCAGACCTGTCTGATGTTTCCTCAGGACAGGTACGTATTAAACAGACATACAAATGGAAGCACTTGGACTCCTCTCTGGAGTCAGTCACTGAAGGTACAGACTTGGAGGAAGGTGAATGTTCCCCCAGAGAAAATGTCACCTTTGGCAATGTCATCATCATCGTCATCAGCCCCCTTTTTCCCATTTTATACATGGGGTCAGTGTATCTTGTTAATTGTCACCATCTCTCTTGATTTAGTGCCACACTCCTACCTTCTTCAAAACTCATGTCTGACTTTCGCAGATCTTCTCTCACACAATCCATCCACCTCTTTGCTGGATGCCTTTGTTTCCTCTTACCTTCTTCCTGTCTGTCCAAAATCTTCTTCACCAGATTGTCATCTATTTTTCTGCATGTGCCTGAACCACCGTACTCTGTTCCATAATCTGTTCTCTTTGATCTTTTCTGCAATTGAAGCTACTTTGCTTTCTGCTCTTATGTCCTCATTTGTCTGTCCCACAGAGTGCATCCTACCACCCTTCTCAAGCACTTCTTTTCCATCACCTCTAGCTTCCTCATCTCCTCTACCTTTACTGCCCATGTTTCTGTACCATAGAGTAGTACAGGTTGCAACACTTTCTTGAACACCTTACTTTTCAGCTTCTTTGGCATTCTTCTGTCATAGACTATACCTGATACTCTATGCCAGTTGGCTGCAGCCCCTCTGATTCTAGCTTTGACATCTTCATTCAGACTTCCCTTCTCCTCAACCACTCCTTCTAGATAATTGAAGCTACTGACCTGTTCCACTGTCTTCCCTTCTATCTCAATTCTCAGCTTCTTCTTATTTCCCCAATTTGTTGCCATTATCACTGTCTTATCTGCACTTAGTTTTATCCCATGTGCCTTCAGTTTTGCATTCCATCCACATATCTTTTGCTGCAGTTCTTGCTTCAAGTCTGCCTGTAATGCCACATCATCTGCATGCAGAAACTTTGTTGATCTATTCCCTCCAACCTGTTTGCTAATTAGTCCATCACCAGTATAAACAGCAGTGGGCTCAGAGCTGAGCTCAGGTGCAGGCCCACTCTAACTGGGAACCCCTTTGTGAAATTGAACACTGTTTGTACTTGACTCATTGGGTCCTTGTACATAGCTAGCACTAAATCTGCAAGTGTTTCTGGGACTTCAAACCACTGCAGTACTACCCAAATCAGCTTTCTTGGGATCTTGTCATATGCTTTCTCCAAGTCTAGGAATTCACAGTTGGACTGTTTCCCCATCTGTAGCTTCTTCTCGACTATCTGTCTCAGTGCAAACACCGTGTCAGTTGTGATGCATCCTGATCTGAATCCTTACTGCTCATCTCCCATCTTACATTCTGCTGCTCTCTGTATCCATTTATCATTCACCCTCCAGAACTTTCATGCAGTGTGACAGGAGTTTGATGCCTCTGTACTGCCCACAGTTGTGGATGTCCCCTTTGTTCTTCTACACTGGCACAAGTATGCTTATTCTCCATGGTAGCCAACTAGTATTCCTTCCTAGTTTGGTCGGTTTGTTCTATCTTCCACTTTTTCCTGCACTCCTTTATTTTGATGACTACCTGGACTTCTGCATTCCACTACCAGCTTTACTTATGTACATTATTTCCATACCTGGCTCGGCCACATATCATTTCTACAGTCCTCACACATGCCGTTTTGAGGCTCTGCTATTCTTCTTCGTCTCCACCTATTACCTCCTCTTCTTGGGTGCTAGAGCCCTGAGTAATTCCTTGAACTGTTGTACTTTCTCTCAAGTCAGCTTCCAGGAATTCAGCCTGGTCTCTGTTGACCTTAGAGCCTTCTCTGACCACTGCTTACAACTGATTGTGAGAACCAGGGGTTTATGCTGTGGGCCGATTGTTTCACTGTGGATGACTTTGCAATCATTGATTCTACCCGAGTGCCCTTTCATTACTAGGAGGAAGTCTACCTGAGTTGCATGTTGGCCACTCTTGTATGTGATCTTATGACTGTCTCATTTTCTGAACCATGTGTTGGCTACTATCAAGCCATTTTCCAAACAGAAGTCTAGAATGGCTTCTCCTTCTTTATTCCTGTTGCCTCACCCATCTGGACCCAGGCAGTCCTAATATCCTGTTCTGTCTGTTCTGATACATGCATTCCAGTTGCCCATTATCAACACCAATTCATGTTGTCCTATTTTATCTAGTAGGTCCTGCAACTGCTATCTAAATGTACTTGTTTCGTGACTGTCACAACCCTGCTGCAGTGCATAGGCTGAGATTATGAATAATGCCCTGTCATTACACTGGAGTCTGATTGTCAAGAGTCTGTCACTAATTCTGATGATATCCCTCACTGCCTTCTGAAGCCTCTCACTCACCACAATTCCCACTCCATTTCTAGCATGTCCTTCTCCTAAGTAGTAGACTCTGGATCCCAAGCCAAGTGACTTTGCTGCACTGCCCTTCCATCTTGTCTGTTGGATACATGGGATGTCCAGCCTCCTCCTTATCATCATGTTATCCACTTCCAAGCTGCATTCTGTCAGTGAACCTACATTAAGTGTACCAATTCTCAGTTCATGTTTGACAGGTTGCTTAGTTTTACATCCAGCTTTCACTCAACAGAGCTGTCCCAGGTAACCCAGGCTGGGCAACTAGACACCAGCTGGCCAGTAGCTTATTGACCCAGGGCTGCTGGGCTTTATGGTGGGTAGACCCAGGCCAGTAGGAGCACATATACCCCTCCCATCATTAGCATTGGTCCTTGGTGTGGGTTGGAGTAGACCTGATCCTCAACCTACTTATCACAGCTCATAACTCTTCATCATAACTCTCGCTCTAGGTGCCATCGACTCAAGTTCAAGTCCCAGACACTTGATGAATTAAAGATCCCAAAAGAAGTCGGTTCTGTGCTAGTGCTGAGAGGTCCTCCAGCATCATCCCTATGATTGTCCTCAATATGTCCAGACATCTAGTTGCAGGTTGCCCTCTTCACCTGGTTCCTTCAATATCCCAAACATAATGTCCTTCTCCAATGATCTCTTTTGACGGTGTGACCAAAATAAAACTGTCATAACTTCATCATTGTTTAAATGAGTCAATCTTCTTTCTGTCTCATTTCTGTAGTGTCCAGCTTTTGCATCTGTAATTGACCTCTGAGAAAATGAGTGCATGGACAAGTCTGATCTTTGTTTTGAGTGTTATTTCCTTGCTTTTGAATACTTTATCAAGAGCTTTCATTGTAGAGTGACCAAGTGCTACTCTGTGAAGCATTTCTTCCCTGCTTGTAGCTTCCATATTTACAAAAGAACCCAAGAGAGGAAAATTCTTTACAACTTCTAGTCTGTCATCTTCAAGCTCAAAATCTGTTATTTTCCATGTTCATTATCTTTGACTTGTTTATGTTCAGTTCTTATCCCATGTTATGACTTTCAGCTTTCACTATTCTCAATAGATACAGCACGTCTTCTTTGCTGCTGGTGATGAGTGTTGTGTAATCTGTGTAGCACAGATTGTTTATATTTTGGTTGACAACTTTAAAACCGATGCTCTTTTTTTCCAAATTTGTTTTTCTGAAGATGGCTTCACCATAAAAGTTGAGCAAGTAAGGTGACAAGATGCATCCTTGCCTGACAACATTTTATTGGAAACTAGTCAATGTTGCCATATTCAGTTCTCACTGCAGCTGCAGATTTTCATAAAGGCACTTTATCAGCTGAGTTATATGTTTGGATATTCCCATTTGTGCCAAAGTTCTCCATAGTTTATTGTGATCCACACAGTCAAAAGCTTTGCTGGTCAATGAAGCAAAAGTAGGCTTTTGGTATTCTTTGCTCTTCAACAGTGTCCATGTAACACTGGCAATAGCGTCTGTTGTTCCATTAATCTTTTCTGAAACCATCCTGAAGTTCAAGTAGTTCATAGGTTCATACTAGGCTATCTGCCCTAGGGCATTTATAAACCTAGCCAGAGTATGTTTGGCTTTCGCCACCCATTTTAAATTAAATTTGCTATGCCCTTTTTCGAGGTTAGTATACTGTGCTTCTGTCTAACAGTGACACAGAAGTGATACCCGGGGTAAACCTACGATCTCCCATCCACTCATCAAGATTCCTCAATGAGGGACTCTGCCTAACCTGGACTGGGATTTTATTCCAGAGTGAAGGGAGCCTCTGGGTTATGAATCTGTCCCTCCAGCATGTCCTATTTATTTCAGTGCTGAGGTTCAAGTCTCTCGAGCATGTAGCTCGATGGGATTTGGATTTTTTGAGGTGCAGCATGTCCCTTAATTCCGGGTTGGACATGGCTTTATACGTCAGGCACAGGTCGCCTCTGAGCAGGCGGTATGCCACTGAGTAGAGCTGGAGTTTCTTTAACCGGGCAGCATATGCCATCTGTTTGAGCCCTTTGATCCTCTTGGTGAGGTACTTTTGGGGTCTTTCCAGTTGCTGCAGGTGTTTGGTAAGGTACATCCCAAAAGGGGCATTGTACTCGATTATGGGCCTGATGAGGGATGAGTAAAGAGGCACGATGACATCCCCTAATCTAGATGTGAATCCCTTCATGATTAGGTGGGCTATATAAAATGTTTTTCTAACCACTTTGGCCACGTGGTTGTCAAATGAGAGATTGCTATCAACTTGGGTCCCCAGGTCCCTAATTACTTCTTCTGTACTTAATGGATTACCACCTATGTGGTAATTTGTGGGCACTTTGTTTTTGCCAAAGGGGATGAGAATACACTTTTTGGCGTTTAGCTTGAGGCCATGGCTCTGGTACCAGTTGTCTGTTTCTATGAGGCCCTTTTGGAGATGCTTGTGTCGGATGGAGAGTCGATTATGGTGCCCAATTTGCAGTCATCTGCGAACTTGGTCAGCCACAGTCCTTCTGTGTTGACCTGTACCGCCGAGAAATATATACCGAACAAGAGCGGTCCCAGGACTGAGCCTTGTGGGACGCCACTTGTAACTGGTTTGGAGTCTGACATGGCTCCAGCAATTCTAACCATGTGGATTCTGTCCTTGAGCCAGTTTGCAACCCATCTAGTGACATAGGGGTTTATATTTAAGCTGGTGAGCTTATCTATAATGCCCGAGTAGGGTATTGTATCGAAGGCTTTTGCGAGGTCTAGGTAGGCTGTGTGGACCACCTTCCCTTTGTCAATGGCCTTGGTGACTGTTTCAAAGAAGTCGACCAGGTTTAAGAGGCAGGATCTGCCCTTAACAAAGCTGAACTGGGTAGGATCCAGTGTCTGTAGGTCCCCAATATCTTTATTTATGAGGTCCATGATGATCCTTTCCATAGCTTTGCAGACCAAGCTAGTCAGGCTTATGGGGCGATAGTTTCCAGGGTCCGTTGAGGCACCACCTTTGTGGAGAGGGACCACTGTTGCTGTACGCCACTCTTTGGGTACATATCCTGTAGTAAGGCTGAGATTGAACAGTAGTTTTATGTTTGGGTTTAGCTCTTCTTGGAATTCATGTAAGACACAGCCCGGGACACCGTCTGGTCCCATTGATGCTGTGTTTTTTGCTTTGGAGAGGGCGGCTCTTACCTGAGCATCTGAGATGTCAGGGGGCAGCACTCTGCTGGGATAGATATTTGCCCTTTTGGTGGGGAGGGGGGGGAGAAGTTTGCACTGAACCTGTCAGCTAGGATGTCGGCAATGTCTGTGGGTTCAGTGTATTTTTTGTCATTTTGGACTAATTCTGAGCATATCTGGGAATTCCCACCCAGGTTCCTAACATAACTAAAGAAAGCCTTGTGATTATCCTTAGTGTCTTGTGCAATTTTTCTCTCGAAGCTGGCCTTAGATGATTTTATGAGTGCCCTTAGTTTTTTGCTAATACTGATCAGAGATGCCTTCCCTTTTTGGGATTTTGCTCTATCATGTAGTAGCTTCCTCCTTCTATTGTATAGTTTGTTTATGGCTGGGGTCCACCAGACAGGATGTCTGCCTTTGGAGGATTGGGTCTTGGTTTTATTTGGGATTGCATGATCCATGCATTCCTGAAGGTGTTCATAGAATGCATTTATAAAGGATTCTGCGATCTGGGCCGTATTTTCCACAGGCCCCGGGGCTTTGTAGGATTCCACCTCCGTCTTGAGCAGTGTGATATTTGCTTTACAGAAGTTCTTCACTGTGGTTTTCTGGGCAGGGGGTGGGGTCGGGATGTGAATATCCAGTGAGATCAGTTTATGGTCTGAGCTTACCAGTGAGGGATACACTTTTGGTCTGGAGCATAGAGTCCCCATGTTGGTGATGATCAGGTCCAGTATGTTTTCCCCTCTTGTGGGAGTGGTAACAAGTTGTTCCATAGCATTTGAGTTTATGAATTCTAGGAACCTTTGGGCTAGGGTGTTGGAGCTAGAGTAATGCTCCCAGTCTATGTTTGGGTAGTTGAAGTCGCCCAATATAATGGTGTTTGGAGAGACCTTCATATTTTCCAGTGTTCTCAGGAAGGCCGAGTGGGGTTCCTGGGTTTGGGAGGGTGGTCTGTAGTAGGCTATAAACTGGAAGGCAGTTTTACCCACTGTTAGTTGCACATGGATAGTCTGTGATGCTTCGTGCTTTGCCACCAACCTGGAGGTGTGGGTATCTTTGATGAATATCGATACTCCCCCTCCTTTTGTGGTTCGGACCAAGTTTTGGGGCCGAAAAGCATGGTATGAGGTATAACCTGGTAGTGCTGGGGTGCTCTCAGGAGCCCTGAACCAGGTTTCTGTTACTGCACAGATATCTATGTTCTCCATGCTAAGGAGAGTTTCAAGTGCGTGCATCTTGAGGTTTAGACTTCTGGCATTGAGTAGCATTACTCTTAGTTTCTTATCCCTTGTGATACCTATGGAGGTGGGTTTGTCTTTTGAGCCTTGCCTAAAAAAGGCACTATGGGGGTAGCAAGAGCCTTTGCCAATATCCGAAAGCCCAGGGGTGACAGGTGCAAGCCGTCCCTAGCGAAGCATCGTGGCTTGTTGAGCATATCATCCCAGGCTGACAGGCATTGGATCCCCTTTGAATGACACCAGTACTTAAGTTCTTGCTCAACGTATGATTGTAGCCTTTATTGTACTATTTTAAGCAGTATTTTGCAGGCATGTGGAATTAATGCAATTGTTCTGTGGTTGTTACAATCTTTGGCATTGTCTTTCTTCGGTATAGGTATGAACAATGATCTTCTCCAGTGTGTTGGCCATGTTTTCCCTTCTGATTCTATTGACACAGTCAAGTGAGAGCCATGATCGCACCTTCTGAACCTTTGATTAATTCAGTTGGAATACCGTCTATGCCAGGTTACTTGTTGTTCGATAAAGCTTTAATTGCTGCTATGACTTTTTCTTTTAAAATATCTGGTTCTTCGATGTCAGTTTTCCCAGTTTTGTACACATTGCTTTTTTTGTATAAATTGTCCATATATTCTTTCCATCTCTTTAATGCTTTCTGGATCATTCAGTATCATTCCATTGGTGTCTTTAAGCATCCCCAGTCGATGTTGCATTTCCTGCTGCAGTCTCTTAATGTCCAATCTAGTCTGTTTTTTCTGTTTACATGCTCCAATTCAGTTTTCTGACAAATGTCTTTGAAAATATCATTCCTTATCTTTCCAAATTTGACATTGAAACTCTAGGTTCTTTTGTGATACTTTTTCTCTATCACCAGAAAATTTTGTTTGTCTTCTTTGTTCTGCTACTTTTCTATATTCTTCCAAGATCCAAGGTGATTTTTTGGCTTTCTTTCTCTTCTGGAATGTTTTTTTTTTCAGTTTTGTCACTAATTAAAGTTTTAATGTCATTCCATAACTCTTCATGCTCTTTATCTCCTGTATCAAGGATGGCAAATATGTTATTTAATTTTATCTAATAGTCTTGTGGAATATTTTCAATGTCATATTTTGGAAGGTCTCTAGTGATCTTTTTCTTGTGAAGCTTTACCTTGATCTTACATGTCAGAAGTTCATGGTCACTTCCCCACTCAACTCCTGGTTTAGTCCTTGCCATCAAAACTGCAGGTTTCCATATATGTCCTATGAAGAAGTAGTCAATTTGATTTTGATGCATGCTATTTGGAGAGGTCCATGTGTACTGACGATGTTTGTGGTGTTGAAAATGCGTATTCATGATTGACAGTTTTGCAAAACTGTAATAAATTATCACTGGCTTCATTTCTTTCTCCTATGCCATGCTTTCCAACCACTGCATCTTCAGGTGTGCTTTCTACTTTTGCATTGAAGTCCCCCATAATGATCAGTAGGTCTTGTTTCGGTGTTTGATTTGTTTCATTTTGATGTTCATAGAACAATTCTACATCCTCATCTTCTAAGTCTGTCATTGAAGCATATACTTGGATCAAGGTGACATTGTTCGTCTTTCTCTGTAGATGGATTGACATGACTCTGTCACCGATAACATCATACTTCAGTACCATCTTCGAACGCTTACTTTTGAAGATGAATGCCACACTGTTTTTCCTCTATGTTTCATGCCCAGAGTAGCAGATCCAATGCTCATTTGAATAAAAGCGGCCCTGTCCTGTCCATTTAAGTTCACTAATCCCTAACAAATCAATTTTGGCTTTTTCCATGTGATCTTTAACAATTTCCAATTTTCCTTGAGTCATGCTTCATACATTCCATGTTCCTATGTTAAGAGTGTCTTTACAAAATATGCCCTTTGTCAATTCCCACTTTTGATGGTTCCATGCTTTTTAGACCTAATGTTTTCTAGAAGTCAGAGGGTGGTTGGCAAGAAAATGTGGCTCAGGAAGTCACAGGGTTATAACTTATGAAACTCCTGCAGACAGACTTCCCTGGGGCAGAAGAGGTGATAATCCCAATGGACTTTGCCCCAGAGGCAGAAACGGAATGCACAACCAGGGCTTCCATGGCCCCTTCACCGAGAACCCTGCCAGCCCACTTGAAAGGTTGCCCAGCTGCTGCACTCTAGAGGCAGTTTGGGGTGCACTTATCCGGACATCCACATGCCTGGCAAAACAGCACAGCAGATTCCTGGGTGTTATGGATAGTAACCAGTGGCTATGCTTTTCCCCTTTTTTACCCACCAAAGAAAAAGATAAAGATTCCCAACATGCCACATAGTCAGTGGGAACTCGCAACAGAAGAGGTTACCAAGCTGCTGGAAAAAAGTTATCCATGAGGTCTCCCTAGACCAGTATGAATCCAGAGTCTATTCCAGGTTCTTTTTAGTGCTCACGAAGACAGGGGACCTCACACCAATTTTAGACCTGGGTCATCTCAGTCAATTTTTAAAACAGACAAAATTCCAGTTGGTCACGCTTCAGTCCGTAGTGCTTCTTCTGCGGAAGGATGATTAGAACTCCAGGTTGTCTTTTATCACTTAAAGTTAGAGCTGCAGTCTAGGAGGTTTCTTCATTTCTGGCTGTGAGCCACTCACTATCAATTCAGAGCACTACCTTTCAGTCTTAATGCAGCCCCAGGATGTTTACAAGGATGATAGTAGTAATAGCAGCACATTTCCAGCTGCTGGGGATCCAATTTTTCCAAATTAGGTGACTGGCTTCTCACTACTGTGTCCAGAGACCTAGGACTACAACACTGGGACCTTTTGCTCCATCTTCTTCAGAATATTGGCATAACAATGACTCACACCAAGAGCTGGTTCATTCTGACACAGCAGATAGAATTCACTGGCTGCCATCTGGACATTTCTTTACAAATAGCCAAGTTATGAGATTACAGGGTGTTTTCCTTACATGTAGTTGTCACTCAGGTCATCCAACAGTCTTCTCCTCAAGCCAGATTACTATTTCATCTATTAGGTCTATTTGGCTTCAACAATCACACTTGTACCCCTAGCCAGATTCCACATGAGAGTACTTCAATGGACCCTTTCAGTTCGTTGCTGTCAGAACATTCACCCTCTCCAGGATCCATATCATGCAAGTATGCAAGAATTACATCAGTTGGTGGATTACTTCCAGTCAGTAACAGAAGGCTAACCTTTTTAACAGGCACAACCACTAGCCACAGTTACCATGGATGCCTTTCTTCTGGGGTAGGGGAATTTCAAGGGGAGAACAGTCCAAGGTTCTAGGTCACATCTAGAGGCCAAATTTCACATCAGCGTCTTGGAGATGAGGGTGCCTCTAATGTAGCATGCGTTTCAAGATGTCCTCCCCAGGGGTGTGATTTCTGTTCTGACAGCATGGCAATAGTCTGGTATGTCAACAAACAGGGGGAAACATGATCTTACCGTGTTTGAGAGTGTGGCAATAGGAGATGTATTCAGGTGCATATCCTGAAGATGTCCAGTGTTCTACAGGACAAACTGAGTAGGTTTATTTTTATGCCTCAGGTGTGATCCCTCAACCAAACAGTGGCAACTCAAATGTTTAGCTGTTGAGGCCAACCTTCCTGCAACCTTTTTGCATCCTGCCTGAACAATAAGTGCAGCAGTAACTTTGCCCTGATTCCTCCAAAGGGACAATCACTGAGGGATGCTGTAGTCCACAGTTGGCCTCAAGGACTCCTCTACACTTTTCCTCCAGTACCCCTGATAACCAAATTTATTCAGAAAGCCAGAAGGTGTAAGACCAGAGAGATGCTCAGTGCCCTTTTTTGGCCCTGGCAAGTTTGGTTCCCCTTCCTGTGTCATAAGTTTGTACATCCTCTCTGAATATTGGATCACTATCCAAATCTTCTGAGTCACCCATCTGAAATGCCTCTTCCAGACCTAAAGTTTACAAAACTAACTGCTTGATTCCTCTAATTCTAACTATAGCCAGATATGATATGATTTCTGTTTTAGTGGTTTAGATTGTCTCGGCTTCTCAGAACAATCTACCAAAAAAGATTTATCAGTGTAAATGGAAACGTTTTTTCATTTGAGCCATATGAAAATGTTTGGAACTTTTTTCAGCACCTTTCCATTCTGTTTTAGTGTTTTTGTCAGAACTGTTTCACAGCAGTTCTAGTTTATCTACAATCAAGTTATAAATGTTATTGCCAGTTTCCATGTTGGACAAAATGCTACCTCCATAGCATCTCTGAAAAAGTCTTCCTCAAACGAGCCTTCATGCTGAGACTTCCAATTAGGGAACCCACCAGGATATCACAGTTGTACTACAAACCTTTACTTACCCCCTTTTGTACAAGAGCTTCTGCATAATTAAAACATTTTGTGTTGAAAGACAATTTTCCTAGTTGCAGTCACTTCAGCAGGACGAATCTCTGAGCTACATGACCTTTCTTGCAAACCTTCCTATTTAGTTCTACATAAAGACAGAGTTATGCTAAGAAGTAATGCGTCCTTTTTTCCCTAAGGTGGCATCTGAAACAAATCTAAACCAATCTTTTGACCTGTTAGTGTTCTTCCCAAAATACTCAAACAAAGGAGAATATACACTGAATATGCTAGATGTGCATTGTCATTTCAGGTCCTATCTTCATAGAATAAAGGACTTCAGAAAATTAGACAAGCTTTTGTAGCTTTTTTCAGGGCTAAACTGGGTAAGAGAGTCTCCAAACTTACCCTTTATGAGTGTTTTTCCTTTGCCTACACTAAAGAGGTCTATTGTTATGTACAAAGCCCAAAGTTCATTCTACAAGGACAGAACTACCTCTGCAGCTTTTATTTAAAATTGATGACTTTTATGCAGCAGCAACTTAGTCTACATTTCACACCTTTGTGTCTCTTTACAAATTGTTTATACAGTCTAGAGCATGTTCTTCCTTTGGTTCCACCATCCTCTGGAATGTCCTTCCTTGATACCAGCTAGGTGTTTGGCAGCTTGGGAATCTGTCCCAAAGGTTGAATCAGATGAAAATGGACAACATCGGATATGAAAATTATATACTTACCAGCACCCCTCTCACCTTTCCCCTTCTAGTAATATCATTGACAGCTCTAGGTGACTGGGTAGATCTTACCTCAGACTCTGTCTGTTTACAGCTTTCTAGGCTGTAGTTTTATTGGCAGTCATTAAGTTTGCATTCTATATTATTATGGTTAAGTATAGAAAGTTAACTAATATATCTGGCAAACTCGATCTGAGGTACTAAGGTGAAATGAAAGGAATTAAGGGTAGGGAACAAATCAGAGTCATGGATCCAAAGCTTCAAAAAAGGTGACAAAGTCAGATCCAATTGAATTTGACAACCCAAATGTTAAACTGGACAAAAATAACACAACACTGATCTATTGTACATAACTTTCGTATGTCCTACTTTCACAGTTGCAGTATTCCATCCCTCCCTCCTTCCCATTTTTCTTTCCTCTGTGGCTGAGGGGCCTTTCTTTTGCTTTCTGTTACTGTTTTCCTCATGGATTGCTCTAGTTTTCCTGGGGCAGTTCAATTCTGACAATTTGGCTCTTGAATGTCACTTATGTACCTTATACCGGTGATGTAGGGTATACATCTGATGTACAGTACTTGAAAAGGCCTAAGGCTTCGTATGCTGGACAGACATGTGGCTGTCATTGTCAGGATATCCCTTTTGTATGGAATACTGCAGCAGTGCAAAGTAGGACATCTACAATGGTGAGTTCTTACACAACTGTACTTTCTCTGCACATGGATAGGTATTAAGTGATCAGCATCTACATTTTACTATCAACAACTAGAAACTGCTAGTCAAGACAGCAATAGCAAATAGGAGGTCTGTGCAGCCATAAAACTCCTTCAGGAGGCTGGATATAATGTACTAGACTGACTGTGTTTAACTGAATTGTGAAAGCATGTTTTAAATTTGTATCTGATGTTGTCAGTTTTCATTTTATCTTCGACATATGGGTTCAGTTAAGAACCTCAGAACTGATTCGGCCATTACCACAGCTGTCAAAAACCAAAAACTCTCAAGCTTAACCCTTGTCCACAGTGCTTCTCTCCTAGTTACCTCAGATCTCATTTGCCACTTTTCATGACAGATGTGTTCACCATTGCTTTCGAGCTACATAAAACTTTTTGATATAATTACATTTTTTTTTGAAAGAGTTTCTACTTCTTTCTCCTTTAGCTTTAGTCATTTACTTACCCACTTCTTTTTCACACTTTTAAACTTATCCTCTTCTCCTCTTTCTGTACACTTTGGTGTATTCTAAACTATCATCATTGATAGTTTTTCCTTCTCCCATACACCTCGGTGTATTCTTAACTATCATTGTTAGTTTTCTTCCTGATGCTTGTTTTTCTATTAAAAACTGCCGTATCTGATATTGTTAATCCTCGTTCATTCCTTATGCATGGGTATCGGTTCCAACCTCGGAACCGAGCCGGCCATTTTCCAAGCTCATGTCAGCTTCAAACTTTCGAGCTAAACTCTTAGCCATAATCCCCCACTCCCTGTTACCCCAGATTTTGTTTGCCGCATTGCCATTCGGTCGTGTCAAGCTGCTTCTCTTGAGCTAAGTATAGTTATTTGTTGTCAGAATAGTCATTTATATAACCTTTTCTGTCAGAAAAGTTTCTATTTCGTTGTCTCTTACCCTATTGCATCTAGCGACCATATTTTCTTGAGTTTTTCTTCTCCTTTCTCTACTCCCATTACCGTGAGGTAGTTCTCCCCTACCATCGTTGGTAATCTTCCCTTTTTTTTCATACCTTCGGGTATTCTTTTGTACCATTGCTGGTACCCTTTCTACTATCCCTGTTTTCTGTCATGGCAGATAAGAAAGGTAGTCCGGGTTTTAAAAGGTGTTCTGATTGTGGACGCAAATTACCTACATCTGATGCACACTCTTTGTGCGTTTATTGTTTGGGGGTGTCCCATTTATCTGTTGACCCACCCTGCACTATCTGTGAAAATTTTTCTAACAGAACCTTGTTAGAAAAGAAAAGCAAGTTGTTGCTGAAGGGACTTCTTAAATCTCCCTTTTCAGAGGCTATTTTTGGGTTGGAGGCCTCAACCCCTCCTAGAGCCCATAAGAACATTTTTGATGTTCCTACTAAGGCCAAGTCTTTGCCTTCATCCCCGGCTGGGGACTCCCGCCAACCAAAACCTAAAAAGGCTACGTTTTCTGCTCCGGAGCTCACTCAGTCAGCCCCAGTGCTTTCGGAGCCTAGACCTTCGGCAACGAGGCCTTCGGCTCCAATACTGATCTCGGCTCTGTCTTCTCCTGCAGCCTTCACTATATCGGCACAGAGGGGCTCCTCTGTTCAGACTATTACCACTGTATCGGCACCAACTGCTCAGTCGGCGCAGAGCTTGACCACATCGGCTCCGACATCTTACTCGGAAATGACGCCTCCGGTGTTGGCTCCATTGTCAGTTCCAGCTTTGGTACCGACAACCACTTCGACACCGACCCTTGTGTCGGTGCAGACCGTAACCTCGGCACCGATGACTTCCTCGGTGCAGACACCCGTCTCTCTCTGCACCGTTGTTCTTGGTGCGGACTGGTGGGATGGGCACCGAGTTCGCCTCTTCTGTGGACAGGCCTGTTTCTCCCTCAGTCTCCATGAGGTCCACTAGAAGCCTTTCTGAACACAATGTGCTGCATCTTGTGGACCAAGTGCTTTTGGCCAGAGGTATCCCATCCCCCAGGACCTATCCTTCCTTGGGAGGTGATCACCCATCTCCAAAGACCCCTTCTCCTCCTTCATTGCCTTTGAAGTCCATGGATGTAGCACAGTTTTCCCCCTCTGCGGTTCCCTTTATGGATCTCACTAAGGAACCACAGTTGCCTTTGTGGCAGGAAAGTTTTGCTACGACCCAGGATGACAGTTGTGACACACGTAATTTGCTGCTTCACAGCCATCCGGGGACTCCGAATCGGCAGGCTGAGCCACTTAGGGGAGGGGTGACTCCTGTCCTGGACATTTACTCCTCTTCAGGTGGACCAGCCTTACAACTGATGGAGAAGGCTTTCACTTCTGCTGGTGATACCGGACTGTCTATTCCCCCGCCCTCCTCTGGTGCACTGGTTTCACAAGTCGCACCTAGCGGACACCGGGTGCAAGGGCCTCAGGACATATTCCCGCAGGAAACCCCTTTTCCGCTGCCTTCCTCAGCTTCTGCCTCTGAGGAAGTCCACCGGAAAAGTTTTTGTAAGAGGAAGCACATGGACTCCACAGGGGAGTCCCTCACTGAAGACACAGACTTTGATGAGGGGGAAGGATCCCCTCGGTCACCCTCTGAGGTATCCTTCGGTGATATCCTCGAAATCCTTAAACAGAGAGATGACTGACAGCCCTCTAATCCGACCTCTGAGGAGTCTGTGTTCCTGCAGGCTTTTCGCACCCGGCCCCCTATCTCCTGGGTTGCTCCACCTGCCGATGAACTTGTCCGGCTCATCATGCAGCGTGAGTGGAAGTCTCCTGACACCGTCGAGGCTATTCCCCGGAGGCCAGATAAGATTTTGTCCCCTCCTGCTACGGATCCCCATTGGTCAAAAGGTCGTCCTGTGGATGATTTGGTGGTGGCGGCCGCAAAAAAAAGGATCTGGCAGAGGAAGAAAGCCAGACTGTCCACCTGCCTAACAAAGAGTCCAGGGCCCTGGACAGGATAGGGAAGTGCACCTTTGCATCAGCGACCTTTGCTATCAGGTCCCTGAATTATATGGCACACTTTACCAGGCTTCAAAGGGATCTCATTTCCTAGCTCTCTAAAACCTTGGCTGGTGCCGTGTCTGATGAGGTCTGTGACAAAGTGGCCTCTCAGCTGGCCACCATTGCATCAATTTCTAACTCCTCTATGCGACTGCTATCTCACGCATCAGAAGGAGCAGCTAGAGCAGCGGGTTCAGTTGCAGTCTTGAGAGAACACGCCTGGATGCGCGTGTGTAATTTCGCGGAACCCTTTAAGACTTCCTTTCTTAACACTCCCATTGAGGCCTCTTCGTTGTTTGGACCAAAAGTTAAGAGTACACTAGCCAGATGTGAACAGGACAGTAAGACCCTTTCTGCTGTAGGTGTCCATTATTCTTCCCCTCAATGTGCTTTCTCCCGAAACCAAAAGAGTGGGAAGATATGGTTCAAGAAATCTCAGGGTCCTTTCCATGACACACAGGCCGAGTTCTCCCCTAGAGGCAGAGGGGGAAGCTCACAGGAAAGATGCTCCTTTCGGGGCAGAGGAGGTCTGCATAACCAGGGTTCCAGGGAATCTTTCCATGGCCAATCCTACCAGTGCTCCTGAAGAGCAGCTCAACTCCTTTCCTCTGGAGGTAGTTGGGGGTCGTTTTTCTTCGTACCCTTCTGCCTGGCTAACCATCACCACCGATTCTTGGGTACAAAGGATTATAACCAGAGGCTATCATATCCCCTTCGATATTTGATGTTCATCATGTTTCACTGTTGCAGTCATTACACTTGGGTTATCCTGCTGGCAGGTTACCCGCAGTCGGCCCAAGTTCCAAAGTCTTGGTCCGGCGTCGTTGCTGTCGCCTCTTCCCTGACATCAGTGCGGCAGGGGTATAAAAGATGCAACCAACGCCATTTTCTTCAGTCTTTCTAGCCACGCGGTGCCCGAAGCAAAAGCAGTTCGCAAGTGCTGGTCGGCCGACTCCTGAGATTTTCGAAATTGAGTTTCAGAACCGAAGTCTTCAATAAAGCTAAGTACCCCGTTGGGGAAACATTTTCTTGCTCCAGACCGATGTCAGTAAAAGTTAATAATTGTATTTCTTGTGGGAAGCAAATACCTCATAAGGACTTTTACTCTTACTGTATTCCTTGCCTAGGCCCTGACCACGACGTTACTAGTTGTCGGTTTTGTGCTAGATTCAATAAACGCACTATTAAATGTCGGTTTGATTTTGCTTTGCGTTATTTTGGCCGAAGGTTTAATTACATAATGCCGTCAGAACAACCAATGACCGGAATTTATAAAAAACGCAAAGACAAAGAAAAGGACAGGCATCCGAGATCCAAAACCGATGACGATGCCTCTTCTAGGCCAGTCGCCGGTTCTCAGTGAGGCGCTTTCGCAGCCCCAGACACCCGCTACCTCAGAGCCACAGGCCGTATCGACAGCCACGTGGAGACACCGAGGCCTGTGGAAACTCAAGGTATTGGGCCTACGGAAACTATTCCCTCAGATGGGTCCGGAGCCTCTGAGCAGGCATCAGCTTCTGAGGGTGTTTTCAGACCTTCACAGCTTACAATTAAGCCCACTACAGCAGCCAAGGCAAAGTCAAAAACACCATTAAAGACAAGGAAACAAGTACAGCATTCTCCTGAACAGTCATCCATGCCAAAGAAGCAGATGCTTAAAATGGCCGAAGACCTAATTACTTTAATCAGGGGTTCCTATCCCCCTCCTGACAAAAGGCCTAGACAAGACACTGACTATGATTCCTCTGACCAGGTTTCTATTTCCTCTGATTCCTCTTCTGATCAGGGATATTCTCTCCCTCCCTATGAGGACTCTGATGCAGAAGAGTCTATACCTTCAGCCTCTCCGCCTGAGGATTATTCTTTTGGGGAAACCCTGCACACCATGAGGGAGCATTTCCATTGGGAGAGCCAGGATTATTCAGAATCCAAGAAGAGGCTCAGAGACTTCCTTTTATTGCCCCAGCACAGGCCCCTGGCTATCCCCCCTGTGCTTGATATTGTTGATGATGTTTTCTCTGAATCCAGTCTGACTCCTGATTCTTTACCCCCTGCACCAGTCAAGCCAGACATGTACTACATGGTCCCTGACTCTCATAAATGTCTTTACAAAAACCCTGCTGCAGATCCAGAAACAATTTCTCAGGGTCCTAAAGGGGTTAAGGCTTCCACTGCTAAAAATCCTGTCCCCTCGGATAGGGATTCCAGAGCTCTGGACAGATGGGGAAAAAAGTTTACACTTCTGCTACTTTAGCTGTAAGGGATTTAAATTGCCAGTTTCACATGCTTAAATATCAACAGTACCTCATGTCATTGTTAAAACAGAAAATGGTTTCAAACTCAGAAAGTCCTAACAGTAAGGAAATGCAGGATTTATTGCATGCAGCTGAACAAGTGGGAAAGCATACTCTACAATGTGGTTTTGATTCATAAGAGGCTTCTTGTAGAGCCGCAGTTACAGGCTCTGTTATTCGAAGGCATGCTTGGTTGAAAGAACAAAGTTTACCTGACCATGTTAAAGTAAAATTATTGGATGCTCCACTACAGCATGATACTTTGTTTGGTGTTAAGGCAGAAGAGGTGTTAAAGAAAATGGAGGATAAAGCAAAATCAATGCAGACAGTAAAGGATTTCTTACAGGTTCAACCACCTAGGTTTAGCAGAAACTGGCCTTCAAAAAATTGGTCCTTTCTGGTGTCAGACAGGCCACAAAGAGGCAGATACAGACAGCCAAGAGGCAGATCTCAGCCCCAAGGCTCCTACAGACCTAAACAACGGGGTGCTTCAGCCCCCAAAGGAGGGGAAGACAAATCATAACCTTATAGGAAACAATCCCAATGACTTCCCTCTACAGATGCCAAGCACTTACCTTTTGGCAGCATCCCTAGGGGGAAAGCTAGCACTTTTCTCAAAAAATTGGCACATAATCACCCAGGACAAATGGATACTGAATATTGTTTCTCAGGGTTACAGGTTCCACTTTCACACGCTTCCAAAATCAAAAGGTATGCCGGACCTGCCACAAAACCAATGGGCAGAGGCGCAAAAACAAATTGCTGCTCTCATGGACATGGGAGCTATTCAAAGAGTACCACAGCAAGAACAGGGGCAAGGATTTTACTTAAGACTTTACTTAGTACCCATAAAGGACAAAGCCTGCAGACCAATACTGGACCTGTCAATCCTAAATACTTTCCTGGATGTTCCAAAATTCAAAATGTTAACACTACAGCAGCTTCTACCCATGCTGGGCAAGAAGGCTTGGCTAGTTACTTTGGACCTCAAGGAGGCATACCTGCATGTCCCAATCAAACAATCTTGCAGAAGATACCTCAGATTCATAGCAGGCTCAATGCATTACCAATTCTCTGCACTGCCCTTTGGCTTATCTACTGCGCCCAGGGTCTTCACACAATGACTGGCACCAGTAATTGCATTTTGCAGACAAAAAGGAATTCAAATATATCCCTACTTGGACAACTGCTTTATTCAAGCAGAGAGCAAGGACATTCTACTAAAGCATCTGGCGTTTGTAAAAAGATTACTAATTTGCCTAGGGTACACAGTAAACGAAAAGAAATCAAAGCTAGTGCCCTCTCAAGAGATAATATTCCTGGGTGTAAGCTTAAATACAACTGCCCAGGTGGCTTATCTCACGCCAGACAAACAAAGGCAACTGACTCATTACTTTCAACTGATGGCAACAAAAACCCAGCTCCCTGCAAGAAATATTCTGCAGGCCCTGGGCTTCATGGCGTCCTGCATTCTACTAATTCCATATGCAAGACTGCATATGAGGAAACTACAATGGTATCTACAAAGTGTTTGGACTCAACATTGTCACAGCCTGGAGACAATCATAACTTTAATTCCCTGCCTGCAACAGGAGTTTCGATGGTGGTCCCAAGCCTGTCACCACAACAAGGGACAGCCTTTCACCTTACCCACATCCAGGCAGACAATAACAACAGATGCATTGGATTATGCCTGGGGGGGCACATATGGCAGGAAAATGTATTCAGGGCATGTGACCCAAGGAACAAATGCATCTTCACATCAACCAGAAAGAGATGCTAGCTGTACAGAATGCCCTGACAGCTTTCAAGGACCTACTACATCCAGGACAACTACTAATAAAGACGGACAATACCACAGTTATGTGGTACATAAACAAGCAAGGGGGCACACATTCCTACCCCCTATGCAGGCAAGCCATGACTTTGTGGAACACAGCACTGACCTATTAAGTACATTTGCAGGTACAGTTCCTGCCAGGAACAAAAAATACACTGGCAGACAAACTAAGCAGAAATCTCATGGACCCTCACGAATGGAAACTAAATCCACAGGTGTTCAGCATGATAACAAGAAAATGGGGATGCCCAGACATAGATCTTTTTGCCTCCCCTCACAATTACCAAATGCAGAAATTCTGCACAAGAACTTATCACTCTCAAGCATGGAAAGTGGATGCTCTATCATTCAGCTGGAAAGCCCTGACAGTCTATGCCTTCCCTCCAATGCCTCTTCTTACCAAGGTGCTCCTAAAAGTCAGACAAGAAAGGCCAAAAATGATCCTGATTGCCCCAGACTGGCCATGCCAGCACTGGTACCCACTCCTAAAGAGCTTGTCTCAAGGCCCAGCTTGGCCTTTGCCTCAAATTCCTCATCTTCTGACTCAACAGAATAATCAGATTCTGCACAGTCAACTCAGAACCTTAAATCTGGCAGCATTGCAGATAATGTGGCCACTCAGACTGCACCTCTCTCTAAAGCTGTTATGGATGTCATTTTAGAAGCCATGAGGCCCAGCACTAGGAAATCTTATGCAGAAAAATGGAAGAGATTCTATCCTTGGAACCAGGCACAAGGGCTCGAACCACTTGTTCCAAATATACCTCAGATTTTACAATACCGAACTGAGATGCTAGACAAATGCCTATCTTTCTCATCATTTAAAATTCATGCCTCTGCCATTTCAGCTCATTACAATACGGAACCTCCTATTTTTTCACATCCTCTACTAAGACAGTACCTCAGAGGGGCAAAAAACATAAAACCCCCAAGGAGAGCACCAGTACCAACTTGGGATCTCAATTTTGTTTTAGAAAAACTTACACTGCCTCCTTTTGAACCAGCCAGCACAGCTAATATAAAATTCTTATCATGGAAAACTGCTGTGCCCCTAGCAATAACTTCAGCAAGAAGAGTCTCAGAGTTACAGGCATTAATGGCTGTGGAACCTGTCATCATTTTTCACCAGGACAGAGTTTCTCTTAGGACAAACCCAACATTCATGCCAAAAGTAGTTTCCAATGTGGCCCTGAACCAAACCATTCATTTATCAAATTTCTACCCAAATCCCCAGAATAAAGAGGAGAGACTTCTGCACGCTTTGGATATACACAGACAGCTATGATTCTACTTGGACAAAACAATAGCTTTCAGAAAAACTGAGCAACTGTTTGTAGCCTATGCTTCAGGATCACAAGGAAAACCTATCACAAAGCAGACAATTTCAAAATGGATAGGACACTGCATCCGCTTCTGTTATGCACAACATGGCAAATCAGTGCCTAAGGACATTAGGCCACATTCTATCAGAGCAGCAGCCACTTCAGCAGCCTTTCTCAGAGGAGTACCAACCAAAGACATTTTAGAAGCTGCAACCTGGAGCTCAGTGCACACTTTCACCAAGCACTACCACTTACCTCTCTACTCTAAATCCAGAGCAGGCTTTGCCACTGCAGTCCTGCAGGGCCTGGTAGCCTCTCCAAATCTAATTTAGACCCAGCTGCCCAACCTCAGCTTTGGGATTCAATCCATGTGTAATGACTGCAACAGTGAAACACGATGAACATAGTACAGTTGTGTACCTACCATAAATGTAGATGTTCGAGCGTATTCACTGTTGCAGTCCAGGTTACCCACCCACCATCCCCCTTTTCATTGCTGGGACTTTTCTGTGCTTAATAGTACACCAACTGTAAACAACCAACCACTCCAAAAAATCCACTGTTTAGTAGCAATAAAGGCTGTCCTCCGTTGTATATTATTCAAGAATGAGTGACACTGTACGCAGAGAAAACCACTTTAATACTTGAAAAATGTATATATCACAAACATATTTTTGACAGTCAGCTATTTTATATTGTGTTTTTAATGATGACTTGGTAGTCTACAGTATTATAATTGTATTAGACAATTTTACTGCATTTATTAGTCTCTACATGTGTTTTGCCAACCTTACCTAGCTATTATTTATATTATATAAATTGGATAGATGGATTTTGTACTATACCACCTTGTAATTTGTATGTGTATTGGTTTTAATACGTATTCATAGGTTCATAGGTTCATACTAGGCTATCTGTCCTAGGGCATTTATAAGCCTAGCCAGAGTGTGTTTGGCTTTCGCCACCCATTTTAAATTAATTTTGCTATGCCCTTTTTCGAGGTTAGTATACTGTGCCTCTGTCTAACAGTGACACAGAAGTGATACCCGGGGTAAACCTACGATCCCCCATCCACTCATTAAGATTCCTCTTGAAGAGAGTCAATGAGGGACTCTGCCTAACCTGGACTGGGATTTTATTCCAGAGTGAAGGGAGCCTCTGGGTTATGAATCTGTCCCTCCAGCATGTCCTATTTATTTCAGTGCTGAGGTTCAAGTCTCTCGAGCGCGTAGCTCGATGGGATTTGGATTTTCTGAGGTGCAGCATGTCCATTAATTCCGGGTTGGACATGGCTTTATATGTCAGGCACAGATCACCTCTGAGCAGGCGGTATGCCACTGAGTAGAGCTGGAGTTTCTTTAACCGGGCAGCATATGGCATCTGTTTGAGCCCTTTGATCCTCTTGGTGAGGTACTTTTGGGGTCTTTCCAGTTGCTGCAGGTGTCTGGTAAGGTACATCCCAAAAGGGGCATTGTACTCAATTATGGGCCTGATGAGGGATGAGTAAAGAGGCACGATGACCTCCCCTGATCTAGATGTGAATCCCTTCACGATTAGGTGGGCTATATAAAATGTTTTTCTAACCATTTTGGCGACGTGGTTGTCAAATGAGAGATTGCTATCAACTTGGGTCCCCAGGTCCCTAATTACTTCTTCCATACTTAATGGATTACCACTTATGTGGTAATTTGTGGGCACTTTGTTTTTGCTGAAGGGGATAACTATACACTTTTTGGCGTTTAGCTTGAGGCCATGGCTCTGGCACCAGTTGTCTGTTTCTATGAGGCCCTTTTGGAGGATGCTTGTGTCGGCTGGAGAGTCGATTATGGCACCCAGTTTGCAGTCATCTGCGAACTTGGTCAGCCACAGTCCTTCCGTGTTGGCCTGTACCTCTGAGAAATATATACCGAACAAGAGACGTCCCAGGACTGAGCCTTGTGGGACGCCACTTGTAACTGGTTTGGAGTCTGACATGGCTCCAGCAATTCTTATCATGTGGGTTCTGTCCTTGAGCCAGTTTGCAACCCATCTAGTGACATAGGGGTTTATATTTAAGCTGGTGAGCTTATCTATAATGCCCGAGTGGGGTATTGTATCGAAGGCTTCTGCGAGGTCCAGGTAGGCTGTGTGGACCACCTTCCCCTCATCAATGGCCTTGGTGACTGTTTCAAAGAAATCGACCAGGTTTAAGAGGCAGGATCTGCCCTTAATAAAGCCAAACTGGGTAGGATCCAGTGACTGTAGGTCCCCAATATCTTTATTTATAAGGTCCATGATGATCCTTTCCATAGCTTTGCAGACCAAGCTAGTCAGGCTTATGGGGCGATAGTTTCCAGGATCCGTTGAGGCACCACCTTTTTGGAAAGGGACCACCGTTGCTGTACGCCACTCTTTGGGTACATATCCTGTAGTAAGGCTAAGATTGAACAGTAGTTTTATGTTTGGGTTTAGCTCTTCTTGGAGTTCATGTAGGACGCAGCCCGGGACACCGTCTGGTCCCATTGATGCTGTGTTTTTTGCTTTGGAGAGGGCGGCTTTTACCTGAGCATCTGAGATGTCAGAGGGGCAGCACTCTGCTGGGATAGATATTTGCCCTTTTGGTGGGGAGGGGGGAGGAGTTTGCGCTGAACCTGTCAGCTAGGATGTTGGCAATGTCTGTGGGTTCGGTGTATTTTTTGTCATTTTGGACTAATTCTGAGCATATCTGGGAATTCCCACCCAGGTTCCTAACATAACTAAAGAAAGCCTTGTGATTATCCTTAGTGCCCTGTGCAATTTTTCTCTCAAAGCTGGCCTTAGACAATTTTATGAGTGCCCGTAGTTTTTGCTATTACTGATCAGAGATGCCTTCCCTTTTTGGGATTTTGCTCTATCATGTAGTAGCTTCCTCCTTGTATTGTATAGTTTGTTTAGGGCTGGGTCCACCAGACAGGACGTCTGCCTTTGGAGGATTGGGTCTTGGTTTTATTTGGGATTGCATGATCCATGCATTCCTGAAGGTGTTCATAGAATGCGTTTATAAAGGATTCTGCGGTCTGGGGCGTATTTTCCACGGGCCCGGGGGCTTTGAAGGATTCCACCTTGGTTTTGCAGAGTGTGAAATTTGCTTTAGAGAAGTTTTTCACTGTGGTTTTCTGGGCAGGGGTTGGGGTCGGGATGTGAATATCCAGTGAGATTAGTTTATGGTCTGATCTTACCAGTGAGGGATACACTTCTGGTCTGGAGCATAGAGTCCCCATGTTGGTGATGATCAGGCCCAGTATGTTTTCACCTCTTGTGGGAGTGGTAACAAGTTGTTCCATAGCATTTGAGTTTATAAATTCTAGGAACCTTTGGGCTAGGGTGTTGGAGCTAGAGTAATGCTCCCAGTCCATGTTTGGGTAGTTGAAGTCACCCAATATAATGGTGTTTAACTTATTAATTCATTAAGCGCAAATGAGAGCCAATAGAATGAAGTGAAAGGTTATTTAAAACGGATGTTTTAAGAATGACAGATGATTCTGATGAAGTCTCAGTGAGATGAGATGAAAGCGCGCTAAATCTGTTTGTGATATATACATTTTTCAAGTATTAAAGTGGTTTTCTGTGTGTACAGTTTTTCTCATTCTTGAATAATATACAACGGAGGACAGCCTTTATTGCTACTAAACAGCAGATTTTTTGGACTTATCTGTACTTCTCAACTCTATACAACCTATGTGGTGTATTTGTTTGTAGATGAAGGAAATGTTTATATTAGTACATGCATGCTTTTTGGCATAACTTTATTTTTCCAGCCTTCCTATCTGGGGGCACCTGACATCTGGGCCAAGAAAAACTGAAGAAAATGGTGTCGGTTGCATCTTTTATACCCCTGGCGCACTGACGTCAGGGAAGAGGCAACAGCAACCGACACTGGACCAAGACTTTGGAACTCGGGCCGACTGCGGGTAGCCTGCCAGCAGGATAACCCAAGTGTAATGACTGCAACAGTGAATACACTCAAACATCTACATTTATGGTAGGTACACAACTGTACTTTCTGTACCTTCAAAAAACCTTCCTGACGTTCTACCCAGTCATAGGGAAGAAGCAGCACTATAGATAGAAAAGCTGCTAAGAAAGAGAGTCATCCAAATAGTCCCTCCAGACCAGATAGGATCCTGATTCTACTCAAGACTATTTTCGGTGCCAAAGAAAACCAGGGACTGGAGACCAATTTTGGATCTCAGTGTATTGAGCAAGTTTGTGAGAGTACAAAAATTCTGGATGGTCACAATACAGTCTATCCTCCCGCTTTTGGAAAAAGACGATTGGATGTGCTCAATAGATCTTCAAGATGTGTACTACCACATAAAAGTGGACAGGCCATCAGGAAGATTTCTGCAATTCTGTGCGGAAGCCAGTCACTACCAGTTCAGAATACTGCCCTTCGGGCTCTCTACAGCCCCCAGAGTGTTCACAAAGTGCATGGCAGTCGTCACAGCTCATTTGCGACTTCAAGGATTCCAGGTGTTTCCATACCTAGATGACGGGCTCATTTCCGCCCCCACTAGACATCTACTGGAAGAAGCCCTGGCATGTTCTCTCCTCGCTGCACAAAGGCTAGGCATAACCATAAACTGGCAAAAATCCAATCTCACCCTGTCTCAGTCGTTAGAATTCATAGGGGTTATCTTGGACACAAAGAACTGCAGAGTGGCCATTCCAGAGCACAGAATTTTAAGGATAAAACAATAACTGATTCCAATCCTTTCAAGGGAGAAATCCACTCGGTTCTATAGCTGTTGGGTTCCATGGCAGCCTCCATCACCATTGTCCCCCTGGCCAGGTTTCATATGAGGCTTCTACAATGGCTGCTGCTCACCCAATGGTATCCCTTTCATCATCCTCTTTCAGCCATGATTCGAGTAACCCACAGGTGCAAACAGGATTTAAATTGGTGGATGACACACAGTCTGTCACAATGGTCTCGCCCCTTCTCCCTCAGCAACCCAGGGCCACAGTGACCACGGATGCCTCCCTGATTGGGTGGGGGGGGCTATGTCAGGGACAGACAGTCCAAGGCACTTGGTCTGAACTGGAGGCCCATCTGCATATAAATGTTCTAGAGCTGAGGGCGGTGCTTCTGGCATTGCAAACATTCCATCCCCTGCTGCCATCTGGGATGATTGTGATTCAATCAGACAACATGGCGGTGGTCTGGTACATCAACAAACAAGGTGGAACCAAATCTTACCCCCTTTATCGAGAGGCCATGAGGATATGGCAATGGGCGATGACTACCAACCGTTTTCTTCTAGCAATACACATTCCCGGGAGTTCCAACGTGATAGCAGACAGACTCAGCAGGTGTATTCTTCAACCTCACGAGTGATCCCTGAATCCCTTGATAGCGGCGGAGATCTTCCATTGCTGGGGCCTTCCTTGCTGCAACCTCTTTGCATCCCTGACCAACTACAAATGCAGCAACAACTTCGCCCTGATTCCCCCTCCGGGACAGTTCCCCAGGGACGCTCTAGTCCACGATTGGCCCTCCGGTCTTCTTTATGCAGTCCCACCTTTTCCCCTCATTCCCCAGTTTCTGAAGAAAGCCCGTCGGTTGAAGAGCAAGGTGATCCTCATAGCACCATATTGGCCTCGTCAGATTTGGTTCCCTTTCCTTCGGCCTCACCTACTAGACCGACTATGGATTCTCCATCCAACCCCGGAGTTGATCTCACATCCACAGAACCTGATTCATCCCAGCTTGAACAGCCTGAAGCTCACAGCTTGGCTACTCCAATTCCCTTGATTGCCAGGCAGAGTGATCTTTCTTTACCAGTACATGACATCCTCATTGCATCTCATAAGTCTTCCACTAGAATTACTTATCTGAGCAAGTGGAAAAGATTTACCTGTTGGCTGAAAGATAAACAAGTAGATCCCTTCTCAGCACCAGTGTCGATAATACTAGACTATCTGGCCGACCTGTTTCAGTCGGGTCTGTCGGCCTCTACCATTAGAGTTCATTTGGCTGCAATTTTTAATTTCCATGAGGGTGTCCAAAATTCCTCTCTTATGTCCCACAAATTGTGCAAGACCTTCATAAAAGCTGTGAATCATCTAAAGCCACCTTTTAGAGAACCTATTCAACCATGGGATTTATCATTAGTTCTACAAGCGCTGACAATGCCACCCTTCGTACCAGCTTCTTCTTGCGACCTATCATGGAAAACCTTGTTTCTGGTCGCTATTACTTCTGCCAGTCGTATTTCTGAGCTTCAAGCTTTATGTATCAAGAGTCCATACTTGATTTTTCATAGAGATATAGTGTCTCTGAGAATTAATCCATCATTTCTGCCAAAAGTGATCTCTGAAATATCAGTTAATCAAACCATTGAATTGCCAGTTTTCTTTCCCAATCATTCAAACAGAGGAGAGTATTGCCTACATACCCTAGATATCCACAGGCAAATCCGTTTTTACTTAAACAGGACTATGTCCTTTCGTAAATCTGACCAGTTATTTTTGGCCTTTTCTGGACCTAGATTAGGATCTGCTGTTGCTAAAGTCACATTAGCTAGATGGTTGAAGGACTGTGTGACCTTCATTTATACACAAAGTAATATCTTGTTGCCTACTACCATGAAAGCTCATTCAATAAGGTCGGTGGCAACTTCTGCTGCCTTCCATGCCAGAGCTTCTTTACATGACTTCTGTGCAGCTGCAACTTGGGCTATGCCTCATACCTTAATCAATCATTGCAAATTGGATTTGGTCTCCAGGGGAAGAGCATCTTTCGGTTCTATGGTGCTCAGGAATGTCCTTCCATGAGAGCCTCCCAGGAATAGAGGTAGCTGGGGACTCTGTCCCATGCATATGGAATGAACGAGGATTAACAATATCAGATAAAGAAGTTATGTCTTACCATAATGTTCCATCTGTACTGTTAATCCTCGTTCAGTCATTACGACCCTCCCTCCTTCCCCTCCTGTGGCTTCTAGTGGATCTCACCATCTGGTTCTCTTCGGTTATTTGGTCAGAGGTAGCCTCTACCTTCTTTTGACTTGCAAACTCAATCTGAGGTAACAGGGAGAGGGGGAGTATGGGTAAGAGTTTAGCTTGAGAGTTTGAAGCTGAAGCGAGCTTGGAAAATGGCCGGCTCAGTTCCGAGGTCGGAACCGATACCCATGCGTAATGACTGAATGAGGATCAACAATACAGATGGAATGTTATGGTAAGACATAAGTTCTTTTTCTGAAGCTTTCTATCTGTGTGCGTGACTTTATCCAGGTGTTTGTATGGTTTGCATAACTGGCGTGTAGTCACCAATTATTTACAAACTTTAGAATTTTTCTCAGTATGGCAGATAAACCAAAAGTGGCTGGTTTCAGAAGGTGCCAGAAATGGAGGCACAAAATTCCTATGTCAGACGTACATTCACTATGTGTTTATTGCCTAGGCCCTGTTCACCTTCAAGAGGACTGCTCTGTTTGCCACAGTTTCAGTCATAGGGCGCTAGTGGAGAGACATAATAAACTTATTTTGAAGGGTTTGCTTTCATTAGCCTTCAGTGAGGCCTTATCTGGTGCTGACAAAGTTAGGAGTATGATTGATTTTTCTTGTCCTTCTTCCTCATCTTCATCTTCCAAGGTTATGGAAAAAACAAAAAAGAGAAGCCTATTGATACCTTCCACTCCGTAGGCACAGTCCTTGAAAAAAGCTAAGTCATCGGTTCCTTTAGAACCCTTAGAAATGACCGACTACTCTACTAAAACTTTGGTCTCGAAAGGACCTACAGAACCGAGTTTATCGGATTGGACAAAGGCTTTGGCACCTAGCGTTTTGGTGCAGGAGCACTTCGATTTTTTGACACATCTCTTTCATTATCGACTATTTTGACACTGAGTAAGCAAATTGATGAGCCATCCATTATAGATCTTCCAAGGACATCATTTTCACCTTCTGTTGACCCCTTTGCAGGAAGGCTACCCTCTCCCTTTCTGGAAAAGCCGAAATCACCCTCCTCCCTTTTGATCCATTCCACGAAGAGCTTAACTGAAGGTGATATGGAGAGGCTGGTGAATAAGGTACTTTGCATGAGAGGGTTGTCAGATACCTCTTCGGCACAAGCTCCCTCGGGTTTGGGAGCCTATTCTTCCTTTATCCCTCCAGGTTTTCCTCCACTGACTTCTCCATAAGCATTGGAGTTCTTGGCTCCAAGCCATCCAACGCTGACTGCATTGGTTCTGGTGATATCCCTATCTTCAGAACCTGTTCTTGCTTGGAGGTCTTCAGTCTCATTGGATTTGAAGGTCTCACATGGCCGAGTCTGTCCAGACAGATCTGGGGGGTGTGAGTCTACACCTATTTTTTTGGAACAGTCTCTGTACTTTGGGGCTTTGGCACAGATCAGCTCGGCTTCAGTCTAATAGGATTTCTCCTTGGAGCGGGGAGTGACCACGGTTCTGAGGCAGTCTTTGTCAGTTCCAGGCTCCTTTCCCTCTTCAGGGGGGGTCCAGCTTTTGAGGCCATGAAGAGAACCCTGACTGCTACAGTCAGACAGTTGGCACCTTCCACTTCGGAGCCAGTGTCCCTTTCCTCCTGATGCCCAGATATTCAACCTCCCACTGAGTCAATGAGTGCCAAGACCGCAGAAGTCTCAGATAATAGTTCTCTCCTCTTCTGATACCTTCCCAGATCACCCCACTGAGGAGGCCCCTAAGAAGAAAACGTGCAAGAGGAACACTTGGATTCCCCAGAGGAATTGATCACCAAAGGCACCAACTTTGATGAAGTGAGGGATCCTCAAGGTCACCCCCTGATGATATCTTCTTTGGAGACATCCTGGAAATATTGAAGCAGAGGGGTGACTGGAAGTCCCAAAATCCCTCTTCCGAGGACTCAGTGTACCTGCAGGCCTTTGACAATTGACCCTCTACCTCTTAGGTAACTCCTCCCACTAATGAGCTCATTCAGTTGATCTCTCAGCGGGTGTGGAAGGCCCGTGGCACTGTTGAACCCATCCCCAGGAGACCTGCCAACATTCTGTCTGCCCCCGAAGACAAATAGTTCTGGTCCAAAGGATTAGCTGTTGATGCCATAGTCATGGCGGCAGCCACAAAGAAGGAAATGGCCAAAGAGATTTCCTCTCTCCACCCACCCAGTCTCAGGCAGTGAATAGGTTTGGGAAGCTGGTTTGTGCTTCATCAACCTTTGCCTTAAGGTCCTTGAATTTCTTGGCACACTTCACCAGACTTCAGATGGATCTGGTCTAGAAGTTATCGGATACCCTTGCAGGAACCATTTCTGAGGACACCTAAGAAAAGTTGGCTTCCCACTTGGCTACCCTGCAGTCTGTGTCCAATTTGTCCATGAAGCTGATTTTGCATGCAGCCAAAGGGACTACCAGAGCAGTTGGTTCAGACATTGCCATTAGGAGACGAGCCTGAATGTGCCTATGTGACTTTGCGGAGCCATTTAAGTCTTCCTTCATCAATGCACCCTTTGACGGATCATCCTTGTTTGGCCCAAAGGTTAAAGAAACTTTATCCAGTTGTGAGGATGGAAAGACCCTTTCTGCAGTGGGCATATGTTTTTCTACTCCTCAACAACCTTTCTTTATAAATCTGGGAAGCAGTGGAAAAATGTGGTTCAGAAACTCCCAAGGGCCTTTTCAGGAAACACGTAGAGGTAGTTCCTCCAGGGGCAGAGGGGGGGCACTTTAATGGAAGATGCCACCTGCACTGTAGAGGTGGCCCACAAAATCAGGGTTTCAGGGATTCTTCCTCTGGTAAATCCTACCAGCGCTCATGAAAGGAGGCCCGATTGCCATCCTCTGGAGGGAGTCAGGGGACGCTTATCTTTGCATCAAAATGCAAGGCTAAAATAACTTTAGATGCTTGGGTGCAGAGGATTATATCCAGAGGCTATAGAGTTCCCATTTCCCCTCCTCCTCTCATATGCAAGAAAATCCGCAATATTCCACCCAGTCAGAGGGAACAAGCAGTTCTAGAAGTACAACAACTGCTGGAAAAAAGTCATTCAAGGAGTTCCCACCAGACCAGAGAGATTCTGGAATTTACTCAAGATTCTTTTTAGCGCCAAAAAAAGACAGGGGGCTAGAGACCGATTTTGGATCTAAGCATACTGAACAAATCATTTCATCAAACCAAATTCTAGATTGTCGTGGTACAGTCCATTCTTGGAAAAAGATGACTGGATGTGCTCAATAGATCTTCAGGATGCATATTACCATATATAGATGGACAAACGATCCAGAAGATTCCTCCACTTCTGTCTAGCAGCCAGTCAGTTTCAATTCAGAGTTCTGCCCTTTGGTCTCACCACAGCCCCCAGGGTTCATAGGTTCGTAGGTTCATAGATGTGTACTAGGCTAATGGCCCTGGAGCCTTTACAAGCCTAGCCTATAGAAGTGCCCTGGCATCGTGCCACCCAACATTAGTTCGGAGTGCCTCTATCAAGTAGAGCCACTGGAGTGATCCCCGGGTTGAACTTTCTATTTCCCATCCACTCATCAAGATTTCTCTTGAAGAGGGCCAGTGAGGTGTTCAGCATGTTCTGTTGATTGTGGTAATGAGGTTGAAGTCTCTGGAGTGTGTGGTGTGGAGGGATTTGGATTTCTTTAGATGTAGCATTTCTAACAGAGATGGGTCAAACATGGCTTTGTAAGTCAAGCAGAGATTGCCTTTTAGTAGACGATATAAGACAGAGAATAGCTGGAGTTTTTTGAGTCTGTCAGTCTGTGTAGGACATGTGTTTAAGGCCTGGGATTCTCTTTGTGAGGTACTTTTGTGGCCTTTCCAGCTGTTGCATGTGTCTAGTGAGGTACATGCCAAATGGGGCATTATAATCGATGACTTGACCTAATGAGGGAAGAGTAGAGGAAGATGATGATGTCTTTCTTCCTAGATGCAAAACCCTTGGTAATGAGATGTGCCACACAGAAGGACTTTCTGACCACAGTGGCAATGTGGTGGTTGAAGGAGAGGTTGCTGTCAACCTATGTCCACAGATCTCTTATAACACCTTCAGTGTTCAGTGGGCTCCCATCAATGTGGTAATTAGTGGGAACTGAGTTTTTCCCAAAGGGGATGACACATTTTTTGGCATTAAGCTTAAGGCCATGGTTTCGACACCAGTCATTGGTCTCAGTGAGGCCTTTCTGTAGGATGTCTACATCACTTGGGGAGTTAATAATGGTCGTCTGTGAACTTGATCAGCCAGAGTCCCTCTGTGTTGGCCTGGACTTCTGAGAAGTAGATCCCAAACAGGAGAGGACCCAGGACCGATCCCTGTGGGACTCCACTCATGACTGGTCAGCAATCTGTCTTGGAGTCCACTACTTTTACACTGTGGGTTCTATCTGTGAGTCAATTTGCAAACCCACCTAGTGATATAGGGGTTGATACCTTGTTTGGTGAGTTTGTCAGTAATTCCTGAGTGGGGAATGGTATCAAAGGCCTTGGCCAGATCAAGGTAGACTGTATGAACTGCCTTGCCCTCATCCACAGCTCTGGTGACTGACTCAAAGAAGTGAACCAGGTTGAGCAGGCATGATCTACCTTTCACAAAACCAAATTGAGTGGGATCTAAAGTTTAGAGATTCCCTATATCCTTGTTAATTAGGTCCATGATGATGCACTCCATAGTCTTACATATCAGACTTGTCAGGCTAATGGGGCGATAATTCCCAGGGTCTATAGTCACTCCCCCTTTATGTAGAGGGATGACTGTAGCAGTGTGCCATTTGGTAAGGACAAAGCTTGAGGTGAGGCTGTGATTGAACAGGGCACACAGATCTGGTGCCAGTTCACTTTGTAGTTCATGTAGAACACATCCAGAGATATTCTGGGATCCCATGGAAGCTGTATTCTTGGCCTTGGACAGTGCAGCTTTAACCTGTGCTGCTGTAATGCTGGATGCCTGGCATTCCTCCAGTATTGTGATTGGTTCTTTAGGGGGGAGAGTGGGGCAAAGGTGGCACTGAATCTGTCAGCCAGTATGTTGGCAATATCTGTTGGCTCACTATAGGAGGTACCATTGTGCAGTAACTCAGAGCAAACCTGGGTATTGCCATGGAGATTCTTGATATAACTATAGAAGGCTTTGTGGTTGTTTTTAGTGTCTGCCACAATTCTCCCTTCATAGCTGGCTGTAGAAGTTTTGATGAGGGATCTCAACTTTTTCTTGAGGCTAATAAGGAAGTTTTTCCAGTCTTGGGACTTCACCTTTTTCTGCAACAGTTTCTTCCTTCTATTGTAGAGTT